>NW_005842832.1:188699-201887 GCF_000455745.1 Alligator sinensis
GCCTTTGTCATGGTTTCTTAACCAAATGACCTTTGCCACCAAACCCAGGCAGGAACCATTCCAACCATACAATTGAAGAACTATGCAGCAATCTTATATTTCATCTTTCTGCATAAGTACAGAAATGAATGCACTTATGCAGCAAAATGCTAGCATTTGCAACTACCCTGACACTATCAAAACACTTAACATTCAAACAACATAATCATAAAATCACTTAGCACTAAAAATTACTATGCATTATTTAATGAGTCTAGTATTCCCATTAACTATAAGCACAGGGTGTCTGAAAAAAGTGTATCCATACTGTAGTCATCAGGAATAAGAAGACATAGAAAACAAGAAGCAAAACGTACTGCAGCCACAATACACACTTACTGTCAGTGGTCAAAACATCCATCATTAACATCCTGGCACTCATTATAGAAGCAAAGTACAAAATGATAAAAGAAACCTTCTTCTTTTTGTTTTTTGGGTTTTTTAGGTGCCCAGTATATACACACCCATACACGTGTACACACTAACAAGTTTTGTAAAGGGGGGGGGGTATAGGACCAACAACTAGCACCGCATGGATGGCTGTATTCCCACTCCCACCCTCACCAGGGTGGGCAGACCACACCACAGGAGCAGCAGCAGACAGGGACTTCATTTTTTCCTTTAAGTCCCTGAATCAGATAAGACCCCACTCATGGCACCCCTGCTGTTCTCAATGGCATGTCCCTTCCCCATGCATTCCCCTCTTCTCCCACCTGATGCTATTGCTCCCACTTGATCTCAGGACAGAGGGGAGCTCCACAGCCACTCTTGCCTAGCTCCAGTCAAGCTGCATGGAGAGCCCAGATCAGATGGGGACAGTGGCCACAGTGATGTTAGGCAGGTTCCCCCTCCCACCCTACTCCTGGGCTGGCAGAGAACACTCCCAGCTGGGACCCCTGGTCAGCTGACCAGTGCTCCCAGCCTTCAGAGCACAGTAAGTTCCCTTGGCTGGAAGCTCTGATCAACCAACAGAAGCCACGGGAAGTGCAGTGTGCCTCCCCGCAGGTAGAAACCCTGTCAGTGTTCGAGGCTTCCACCAGCTGGGAGCCTTGTCAGTAAATCAGAGCTCCCAGCCATAGAGGTGCAACATGCACACTGGCAGCAGGGAGCTCCATCACCTGACAGGGCTCCCAGCTCAAAAGCTAAGACTGCCAGCACAGGGGAAGGCTAGGATCATGGTCCCAGCTCCTCCTGTACCAGCCATATGACTTTAGGGGATCTGATGCCCAACCCAGAATCACACCTCCTGCCATGCACATGTGGTACAGCAGAAGGCTTGATTATTGCAGTTGCACATCAGATCCCATCACACAGTTTAACAAGGATAAGTGTCACGTGTTTCACCTGAGGAGAAAGAATCATCAACACTCTTAGAGCCTGGGAGGTACCATTCTAAGTAGCACAACTGCAGAAAGGGATCTCGGAGTCGTAGTTGACTCCAAAATGAACACGAGTTACCAATGTGATGAAGTAATAAGAAAAGCTAGCCACACTCTTTTGAAGCAATAAGTAAAGCTAATTGCACTCTTTCTTGCATAAGTAGGTGCATCACAAACGGGTCTAGGGAGGTGATATTTCCCCTCTATGCGGCACTGGAGGCCTCAGCTGGAGTACTGCATCCAGTTTTGGGCACCGCACTTCAGGAGGGATGTGGAGGGCCTGGAGAGGGTTCGGAGGTGGGCCACTTGTCTGGTTAAAGGCCTACAGAAAAAAACAGATGTGGACCGATTGGGAGACCTGAACCTCTTCAGCCTCCGCAAGAGGAGGCTGAGAGGTGATCTCGTGGCCACCTACAAACTCATTGGGGGAGCCAGCAAGAAATAGGGGATACAGTGTTTACCAGGGTGCCCATCAGGGTAACTAGAAATAATGGCCACAAACTGGAAGAGAGCAAATTCAGACTGGACATCAGAAAAACATTCTTTAGTGAGCGTTGCCAAAATATGGAATATGCTTCCAAGGGAGGTGGTGCTGTCCCCTTCCTTGGAGGTATTTAAAAGGAGACTGGATAGACACCCGGCTGGGGTCATCTGACCCCAGCACTCATTCCTGCCCAGAGCAGGAGGTCGGACTCGATGATCTAATAGGTCCCTTCCGATCTGAACATCTATGAAACTATGAAACCTTTTTTTCAACATCTGTCAGGAGCCTACTAAATATGAAACTCAATTATTTTTATGGTACTTGTCCTGGCTCTGCTTCGCTGCATAGGAACTTGTAACATCCCTGGCCATTGAGATAAATAAAATGTTTGAAGATGATTATAGTGTTGTTTCTTCAGTATGTTCCTGATCACTACTAATATAATTAATATCCCTTCCTGCGAGGTGTTTTTGTCGATAGGATTTTGTGATCATTTCAGACACTAATAGGGGTCTAAAACAGAAACACTAAATCGGAGATTGCTGATGGAAAACAGAAGAGATTTATGAAGCTCTGACAGTTCGTGAGATGCTACATAAAATACAGAGGAAGTAGTTCTTTGCTTCATGAAGGTTATATTCTAAGGCCAACATTTTCAAGGGTAAGCTTCTAACTGTTTTTTCAGAAGTGTTGATCACCCACATCACCTCTGAAGCCAATAGCAATTCTCTTAAGTGGCGTGTTTAATATTGCTAAATTTAGCTACTCAGGTCCAAATACAGCAACATAAAAAAGTAATATGGGTGACCAAAAAAAGTTGATCAAAACATCACAATTATTGGTTTTAATTTACAAGACTGTAAAAGCATTTTTGTGGCAAGTGGCTTAATGTTAGTTTTAAAGGAAGTATTTGAATAGCAAATTAAGGAAGAATTTTAATTAATCCTGAATATGTAGGTGTTTATATTGTGACTAAATCCAAACCCATTATAAACAGGAAGTAAACACAGATTGTTGCAAGAAAGGGGGTTTTTTTGTTTCTTTGTTTGCTTTAAGTTTTCTTAAACACACACATTGTTGGGAATTCACACATCTGTTGCCCTATTCAGGATCAAGCTATACGTCACTGTGTTACCTTTTACACATGCAAGCGCCTGACACTGCATGCAGTTGTATAAGTGGCGAAATGTGCATCAGCACGAAGAAAATGGTGCTGGTGTGCTTTCAAACTAAAATGCCTTGGAAGTGCTTTAGTTCAAAAGCACACCACTGCCATTTTCTGTGCGCTAATGCACATTTTGCCGTTTATACAACTGTGCGCAATGCAACAGTGTGCACCAACTCACATGCGGAGCAGACTCGAGTAATCAAGTCTGCTCTAAAGGGGCAGATCTCTGTCACACCGCAGCACAAAAAGGTACATATATAAATGCCCACTATGAGCTGGCAGGAAGCTGGACCATCATAACAATCAAAGACCTCTTGATCCTATGAGGAAGAGAATCACAAATTCTCTCCAGCTAGCCCTTATGGCAAGTAGAATGGCAGGTTCTGCAGGGAGCCACATTCCAAGGCAAGATCACCATTACACTTATCTTTGGAAAAGTTGGAAGGACAAAATAGAAAATTAAAAGACAAACAGATTATCCCCTAGTGAAATCACCTTCTTTTCCTTCTGTTCATTCAACCATAACAAATATTTTGAGAAGCACAGAAGTCTTAAAAATGTGTACTAGTCTGCTAAAGTGTTACTGGCTTGAATTTGTTTTTTTGGTTTTTGTGGGGGCAGGGGGGAGTTGCTTTTGAGAGTTGCTTTTTATTCCTAGGCACTTCCATGCCAATACCCCCACTGGCCATTATATTCCATTCTACTAGACAGATGAAAGCCCTCTCCATGCCAACACTTAGATTTAATGCTTTAAGAAAGGATATCACTCCAGTCTCTAGCTTGAAAGGTACAAACATTGATTAAATACTTGAGATACTGATAAAAAGATAATGTTTGAATTCAAGTAAAAGATATGTACCAAGATGGTCAGAAAGATATGAATATTCAATGTCTTGCAACATGCTTGAACCAGAAATTATATACAATTGAAAATACCAGTTTTCTAAAAATATGATGTCTAGTATTCTTTCTCCAACATTGGCATTTCTCAAGAAATGTGACCTAAAGATACTCCAGTCAAGACATGAACTTTAGTTTTTTGAAGTTAGCTTTAAACTTAATATGTGCAGATAGACTTTAAAACCACATGATAATTTCAAATTTTATAATCCTGTGCTGTTCTTCATAATCTTGCCATTCAAAATAACTTAATCTGAATTGAGGATGCATTATTGTTATATTGGTAGCTAATTTACATACCTACTGAGTTTGTTTTTCTTCAAATATTTCATCCTCTTAAAAAAAAATACTCATAACATAGGTGTTGATAGTTTGAAGGAGGATGCTTGCTTGGTTTACATAATTTGCATTTCATTATTAAGTTTCAGAACTTCCTGAATTCTATTCTTCAGCTCAAACAACAAGATTCTTTTCCAAAAACACTCATTTTCATTTTAAAAACTTTTTCTATACATTCAGATAATCAGCTACAACAGGCCCACAATAATTCCCTTGTATCAGAATCATGCAGGGTTGAATGTCAATATTCAAAGAAGACATGTCAGTTAATCCCAGATAAATCAAGTCTTGATCTGGGACATAATCCTTAAATATGCACTGAAGAGCAGCTTTGAACTGATAAATCTATAGAATGCAGAAATTGGAATTTAAGGCTGAAAATGAAATCATGCCTATGAATCATAAAGCTGTAGCACACCTATATGCTAAAAGCAAGCCTGTAACTTTTGAACTAAATTTAATTCCATTGACTGTTTTGCAAACAATGTATTTCAGGGATTATTAAAAAAGTGAGGTGCAGATAACATCTAGTACAAGTACGGAAAGCAGTATCAAGACCATTTTCTCATATAGCTCCTTATTTCTGACCCTCAATCAATCAGGTTGAATCCAGAGACTCTGAGCAGAGCTACTGCCTGTCTTAGGGTACCAGACTGTGTGAAAAAGGAAATGTTAGTCACCAGACCAAAAAAGTGTCTCTAATTTTTTTTTTCTTTTTGCAAATTTAGTTTTCATCAAGGAGGGTATGCATTATTTGCAGTCCCTTTTATCACTAAAAACTGTTACAGATTTATGCACTCTCTCTTCTCTTACACTTCTACAGCTTCTTTAGGCTTGAAAGCTAACTGAAGCATTGGTGACATCAGTTGACTTGTATATTCAGAACCCATCATCAATTCTATTCTTGGCAAAATGTATGTAGTAAGCAATGCTGCCTGCCCAGAAGTCAGTTGTCAAGTTCTGAAAAGCACTTAGCAAATGGCCACACATATCCTTGCCTACAGCATGTTTAAGTTTAGTACATTTCACTACGTACTTGCTTACAGTAGAAAAATCGATTATAAACTCCAAAACTAGTATACATTGGTATTAAATTATTGATTTTTCTGAAAGACAAAATGTCAGCATTTATCAAAATGACCTCTTGCATTATAAAGTGTAGTACTATGAAATTAAATAGAAGAGGTTAATTTTATCCCTCTTGTAACTCTGCTGAAGATAGTGCAGTTATTTCAAATAAGAATTTCATTTAGAATGTGTAGGACTAAAAAAAAAAAAAAGAACTTTATATTTTTTTCATATGTCAGACAGGCAATAATTTTCTCATTCATGACATAGGAATGATAAACATCTTGGGTCTATCAGAGTCTAAGGACTCTTGTTTTCTCATTAGAAATGCTCTGTAGCACAGGTGGACTGACACATAACTCATAAGAAAGAGTTGAACCCTTTTCTGAGGACTGCTTGCCCTTCTCCGTTGCATCAAATATCAGTCCCTGGGTCTTCATATCAAAGGTCCCTCAAAGCCTCTCCCCACCTTAGTAAAGAGAGGTTGATTCCTGCCTCTCATCCGCCCATTGTGTCAGCCACTAAACCACACACCTTTGTGCTTGCTCCCACACTACCCCTCATTCTTAGGAGAAGCTCCCCTTAAACATCTTTGAAATATCTTTGGATGGTTGAGACACTTGGCCTTGTGCCAACAGTGCATTCAGGTGTACAAGATAGTTAGCGACATTCACACTCATGTCCAATTCCTTAGACATAATAAGGCACCAATTCATAATTTCCATTTTTTGGAAATAACATTTACTTTTAAAACAATAATATTACCATAGCGCTACTATTCAGAATTTACACAGTGCTTTTCATCTATTAAATACTCTATAAATATCACCAAACATTAAACAGGCTATCAAATAGATAGGAAAGGGAATATCAAGATTTCTGCATTACATGAAACAGGACACACTTCACAGCAGGTCAATTTACTTTTTTTGGAAATTTTTATCAAATATGCTTTGGAGAGTTCCATAGGTCACTTGGAACAAGAACATCAAGAGTTAGCACAAGTGACAGGAGCCTTCTTTGTACTGTACTACATGCATGACAATCTATTCCACAATATGGACAGATACACATTCTGAATCTGCACTTGTGGTGCCATTATTGCTACATAGGGGGAGGTTTTTTCCCTTCCTCTCTAGCACATCTGATTCTCCATTAAAATGCACAGGGTTCTTAATCTCCCCTAGAAGTCCAAACATGTCTATGCATTTTAAATCAACAAAAGGCCAAGGTATCAAGCATAACTGCATGCTACTTAAGGCCTCATAGAAGATTTGCAGCAAATTTCATATTAGAAACATATAGATGCCAAACATCAGAAGAGAGCCTGCTAGTGAGTTGGAAATGCTACCTAGCTATGTACCAATAAATACAATCAAGGAGAATACCAAAGATGTTGAAAACTATGGTATTCCAATAACCAAGCACCTCTAACCTGACCCACCACTTAGCATTGTGCAGCAATGCAGGCTGGTGCGCAAGTTCTATTTACGTGCTAAAATGCCCCTAAATATTTGGAGAGAGAGCTCTAAACATACTGATCATCTTTTTTACGCAGCTATATAAGTGAACTCTTCTCTTCCAAGACTAAGCAACATTTAGAGGGGCATATGCTACTCTCACTTAAATGAGGACAATCTTCGACTTCACAAAAGTCAAAGATGTAAATATTGGGATGTGTTCTACCTCATTCCAAAATTCTCATCTCTCAAGTTAAGTGTTAGTGGTAAACAAGTGGAGTCATATAGAATGCAGACAAAGAACATGAACAGCATATTTTTGCCTATAATTATTAACTAAACATCTATCAATTTGAATCAGCATCGAGCAAAGCAACTGACAAATAATACAATACGTGGCAGCAAAGCTACGTATAAAATAGGCACAAATGGAAACAATAAGCCACATTGCTCCATCCATATATATATCTATATATAAATAAAATTTCTTCCCACTTTCCCACTAAGCAAAATGGGACAACAATCCCTGGGGCACTCTCCCTGTGATTTCCTCCCCTGGACTACTTGAAAGCCCTCTTTGGGTCGAAAATCATCATGACAAGGCTTACAGCCCAAATTTGGCAGAGTCCAACTATATCATGGAAACCCCCTGCACTTCATGCACAATGTTCTCAGGCAGCTGCCAGCAATGAAAACTCAGATAATACTGGCTCTGCACTAGTGCGAATGAGAAGCCCCCCGAGCCAGCATGTCACAGGATCTCCACACCAGTGGCCCTAATCTCTGAAAAATCATTGGATTTTGTGCAAATTTGAGATTCTTCAAGTTTCGTAGTTCTTGTGGCAGGCAAGGTTCTTTGGGTAGATGTGATATCTTTTATTACACCAACTGAGTAGCTTTGCAAGCTTTCAGGCAACAACCACAGAGTCTCCCTGTGCCTAAAGAAGGTTCTTTGTGCCTGAAAGCTTGCAAAGAGCTCTGTTCTGACTTCTCAGTTGGTCGAATATCACATCTACCCAAAGAACCTTGCGTGCCTATGTCCTTAGACCAACACAGCTACAGTCAAAAACCCTGCATAATTCTTGTGGAACACTGTTCTCTACAGAACAATTTTGATGCCATGGCTGATATGTTGTGAGTTCAACAACAACACTCTAGACACTCCTGTGTTGAACTAACAGTCATTTATTATTATAAGTCTCTGGAATCATATCCAGGGTGGATCTTAACAGTTGCCCTCAGCAGATGTATGCATAACTTACACTTGCTCTGCCTCTGACCTGACCCAGTCCAGTCCTGTGGAGGGAGAACCACCAAGAATGCCCCTGGCTCCTCGTGGCAGAGAACCAGGAGTCCCCAGTGCTGTAAAACTGCCACAAAGCCACTGAACCCTGCGGTGCTGAGCATGAGGGCTTTGGCCTTACAGGGACAGTACAAGGAAAACAATAAGACACAACAATGGGAGACCAATGAAGAAAGCAGGACCTCACGAAACTTTAATTTCCACAGGGCCCCATCTTGGCTTTCTCCACAGGAGAGAGCAAGCTCCAGCCCTCTCTCTGCTACCAGTATCCAATAATATTCAAATCCCAACCCCGCTATTTGAAAAAAAAAAACAGCAACAGCAGCAGAAGAAACAAACCCACTTCCTTGTCACTTCTTCTTCAGGCTCAAACACATCATAATTGTAGCGATCCATGCCGGCCTGAGACGTTGAGGACTCGTAGGAGGTAAATGCAGGTGCACATGCACCGCCTGAGATTGGCCTTGCACCCCCTGGAAACCCCAGCCGCAAAACCAGAAGTGCACTTCTGGTTTCACCACTGGTGATTTCAGGCTCAGCGATCAGCTGCTGGGGTATCCCCCCTGCCCTGGTTGGTGATCTGGTGCCCCCCCCGACTCAGGAGGCACCAGTCGCCCATGACCTGAGAAATCGTTCTACAAATATTTTAAATTCTTCTCTCTCCAGAGTCCATTTCCAATTATGTCATTCCCATAGTTATTTTCACTTTGAGAAAAGAAAAAGAAGATGAAACAATAGCTTTTCTTACAACAAAAAAGCTTCTTGCTGAAAAATATGTCCATGCAGTGTCACTGAAGGTATGCATGCCACAATCCAAAGATGTGACTGCAGGTCATGCAGAGGTACCCAAGCTAGCTAACTCAACTTAGCCCTGTACTGAGATCTATGTTGCAGTGGTTACAGTCTAGCTGTCCAAGTATATATCCGCAGTCCCAGATGAATTTCCACACCCTGTCCTAAATCACCAGGAACTGTGTTTTTACCTTTTGCTTGCTGCTAGCTTTACTATGCCTACACAAATTGCAGTCACATCCCTAAATAGATATACACAGAACAATAAGTACAGGTTGAAGGGATCAGAGACAAAAAACTTTACAGCTCTATAAATGAAATATATATCTGCATTTCACTTAATGAAGTTACTTGAAAATATTCTCCATCATATTTTTCTTCTCTCCACAGGGTTTCTCTTTACAACTGCATAGGATAGTATGCAATTATTTATTGGATTTCTTTTATTTTTTTTTGCTCTAAACTGGGGCAACCAGCTCATCACTTTTCCTAAGATTCTGTATGTTTTTGTCTGTCCTACATCTTTTATAGGCCTGAACCAATCAGTGGATGTAAACCATACATCAAAAGCAACTGTTTTCATAATGTGTTATAAATATGAAAATATCAATAAGGAGTTCAATTTAAAATATTTTTACACTAAATTATGTTCTTTACAAGCTTCATTATTCAGTTAGGGATACCATATTTCCTCTCCTAGGTTTCAGCACCAAAGATTGGATTTATATGAGTTAACTTCATCCTACCTTTTCTTCATACATTTTTTTTAATTTTTGCAAGCCACTCAGCCAGCTTCAACAATCAAAACAGTGTCAGATTCACTGCCTGCATCTCATGAACTCTCACAAAGCTGGAACATTTGGGATACAAATATAAATTTAGCAAGAATGCTTAAATCCAAACTAAGAAATATAAAGCAAAATTAGTCATTTTAATTTTTAAACATTTTAACTGATATAAAAATTATCTTTTGTAGTTGCTTTCATTTGTTTTTTTAAACCTGAAGCACCTGCATACTAAGCTGAAATCAAAACAGTAATACGTCTTTAAACATTTTTTTTAAAAACCTATTACAGAAGATGCTCTGTTTAAATAATTTTTAAGCTCATCTCTTCAAAATTAGTCATTTGATGTTTAGAAGTATTCAAACTACTACTATGGAAGTCAATGACTTCTCTGGGTGCTGGATACCTCTTGGGGGGGAAAACAGAAATAATGTATATTACCTACAGAACTTTGTCTAAACTTAAGAAACATATGTTCCAAACTAGAAATGTTCCTCACAGGTTACACCACATAATACCACAGGTAGGAATGAAAAGAAAGGGATATCCATTAAAATAACAAACACTAGTTTGTCTAAAACAAAAATTAATGTACTTAATATTTTGATGGATAAGGTGGGGTTTTTTTAGAGTAATCTTACCTTATTTCAACTGGTAGAACCTGTGTCAAAAAGTGATCTACTCCAAAACATTTTCATCAGCATCTTCTGCACATTTTCTGATTTAAAAGCCACATCCACTACTTCTAACAGTTCATTAACTGATGTGTAAATCCAAATGATGATGCTTGATGTCTTTATTCATTCCCAGTTTCTCCTATCCCAGGTCCCAGTGAAATATCCACAGTTGAATTAAGCAGTAATGCAGTACAGCTCTAAGGTGCTTTGGCAGCCATCATGCTTCTCCAACACACTTTGACCTATTCAAAATGAGACAAATGAGTCTTAGTTCCAATACATCAGCAATACTTCACTACAGTAACTGCTGCTCTATTCATGGATCAAAATACAAATAACGAAGTGACACTCTTAGGAATATTTTAGCTACACTTTACATTCAGAAGGTGAACAAATCTGTAATAAAAGTAATAAACTCTGGTAAAATCACCATGCAGAAGTATTATCAGAGAATTCAGAGAGTTACTGTTATTTTGTGCTTTTAGTATTGTGCGAAAATGGTTTATGTATTTTTCTACATGTTGTATAACCTTACATCTTGGCAAACCCTAAGGCAACAGGACAAGCAGCTGAGAGGATCTGTGAAGTCTAAAAACATTTCAAAATCCCAGGAATAGAATGGTATGGGAAGAAATAAAGCCTGAAGGTACCTGAAGAAAGTAGGACATTTAAGAGTGCACCTACTTAAGAGTGCATGTATGACTGCAAAGAAAGTATGAGAGAAAGCACTTGGCCAGCACAAAGCTAGGGACAGGAGAGGCTCTATTTCCTTGCCTATAATAGCTTTCTCTTATTGTTATATATCTTCTCTTGTTGTTACAAGGAACACTAATGTAGCCAAGGCCTTGGTTGCATTTATTGTTGAGACCTGAATCTTCCTAAAACAAATGACAGAGCAATTAAAGACAACTGCTTGTATATGCTTGTATACCCACTGCCACCACTGATGTGGTTCCTTCATTAATAACAATAGCAGGAAAATATAGGGGAGAGGGCCATGCTGGTGCAGATAAGGGTTGCATGTGTTGAAGAGAAATGGAATGAAATGCTCTGTTGGTTCTGCCATGGGTGGAATGAGCATGTGAGAAGAAAATAAGCTTGTATAAAACAGAGTAAAGGGTGATGCACACATGTGGAGAAGGGGAACAAGGGGAACTATTGTTAAGGAGGAGAATGTGTGCAACAAGCCATGTGTGAAAGGATAATTTTGGAGGGGCCATGAGAAAAAAGTGCTTACAGTTGGACAGATTCTAGAGGGCCCTAAGCTTATCTGTGTGCGCACATTTGGGGGGAAGATGACAAAAATCTCATGAGATGTTTTGTGGAGAAAGCAAGGAAGTACATGAGCGGGAGAAATTTTGGCCAAGAGGAGGAAAAGGGAGGTTGAAGAATGTGTGGCAATAGATGCAGACTGGAAAAGTACAGAGACTTATGTAATACAGGAGAGAAGGAGTGTGGCAGAGAGGGAAGGAAGAGAAAGGAGTAAAGGAGGAAGAGAACATGACAGGAAAGGGGGAGAAAGGTAAAATGGGATAAAGGGAGGGAAGAAGCAGTTCTTATTCAATTTTTCTGTTAAAAAAAAGCAACAGATGAGAGTAAAATAAGAGCAGAAAAGCACAGGATAAACAAAGAAACTTTTCAAAAGTTGCCATACTGAATAGAAAATGTAAATGTCAAAAATATTACAATAGAAAAGGAATGAAACAAAAGATGAAATAAAGTAGGCTGCTGGGAGTCAAGACTAGTTCACCTAAATTAGTGGCTAGTGCTGACCATCTAAACTCCACTCCAGCCCCCAATTCTCTCTGCCCCCAAAAGCTTCAATCAAATGGTCTCTCTGAGGGTCCCCAAATTAGTTATACGTCCTTCTACACACTGTGCATGCCCTTCCTTATCTTCATTAGGGAGGTCCAATAATTACCTGGCACTCCCCCAGATCCGAGCCCATCCTTCCACAGAATCGCTACAAACCTCTCACCATCCCCATAGCTCTCTTGTTCTGATAACTTCTCAGAAGTTTTCTTACTCAGCTCTTTCTTCTCCCCTCCCCTCCCTGCCCAGAAAAATATATACCCAACCTCTTCAAGATCCTGAACAAAGCAAATCCCAAGCAAAGGGGCACAGGGGGAGATGCAGATCAGTGCCCACCACTGTTACACAAGCAGATCCAGAGGGGCTGAGCTGCAGTTCCAACAAAGAATACCTGCCTGTGCTCCTAAAAGCATGAAGAAATAGCGGGGAGTCTGCCAGTCCCCGGCCTTCTCCCCACTCAACCCCTTCCAGTCTCACCCAAGCCTGCCCTAGAGGGAGAGAAGAAAGAGAACAGAGGAGCCTAGACGTTACCTACTCCCTCTTGAAAAAAAAAACTCTTGAGAAGGAAATGCAGGGACCCTGTGGCCAGACTGAGGGGCTGCTGGCTCTCAGTGGGGAAAGTTTGGGGGGGTTTCCCTCCCGGGGAAAGCTGCAAAGCTGAGCTCACCCAAAGGAAGAGAGATGGGAGTTCATCCGAGTTTCTCCTTTTGTTCAAGTTCCCTGAGCAGACAAAGAGGCAGGCAATGGCAGCAGGTCCCCCCCAACCCCTTCCTGGTAGACCCAGGGCCGACACTGCCTTTTCCCCTCCCGCCAATTCAGGCAGCATCTTGCACTGCCCCCCATCCTCCCTGAGCCTGGGCCCAGCTCCCTGCAGGACACCGCCCCGTTGAAGGGGAGGGACGAGCCACCTCCCAGGCCCTCCTCTCTGGGAGATGCCCCTCTTTGTTCACAGCCCCTTCACAGCCGGGCGGGGGGGGGCAAC
>NW_005842832.1:202400-203034 GCF_000455745.1 Alligator sinensis
GTGCTGAGGGGGTGCCCTGCAGGGAGAGGCTAATTGCTGCTGGTCGCGCCGGCTCTCGGAGCGCGCCTCTGGCTCAGCCGGTCTCTCCCGCAAAGGCCCTCACCCCCCTCCTCCTCCTCCTCCCGCCCCACGCAGAACAAAGGAGCGGAGACGCGCTCCCCTCGCTTTTGTCTCGCAACTTTCCCCGCTCAACAACTTTCCAGCCGCCTCGCCTCGACTAGCCTGCAGGGAGCGCGGTGCGGCCCCGGAGCCGCAATCAGAGCCCGGCTCCCCGCCAAATAAACACCCCTCCCCAACCGCCCTGCCTCCCCCCAGCTGGAAGTTTGGAGGGAAGAGCTCCGATGCCGCGTGTGTGTAATACATAATGGGGGGACGGGACTGGAGTCATTAGTCCGGCGGGAGAAGCCGCCGCCCGGGCTCCATCCAGGTCCCTTTGTGTGCACGTGCGAGATGCAGGCTGCGGAGCCTCTCCCCGGCAGGTTTTCCTGTCCCCCCCCAGTTTTTGTCCAGTTCCAAGCTGGGAGGGGAGGGCGACCCGGGGAAGTGGTTTTGGCAGGGAACACGCAGCTCCTTTCCCTCCGGCAAGACCACTCTGAACCATAAGGGCAAAGTGGCAGAAAGCTGTGTCCAGCTG
>NW_005842832.1:203076-223774 GCF_000455745.1 Alligator sinensis
CCCCCATTCCTTTCCCCGCACAGCCTCCACTTCTCCCCATTTAGCCTCCCTCAGCTCTTCCCCGCCTCCCGGTTCACTCATCCCAGCTGCCCTCAACCCATCCCCACAGAAGCCTCTTTTCCCTCTGAACCTTCCACTCGCTCTCCCCTGGGGTGGCCATCGTAGAGGGCAGTCCAGTTGTCCTCTACTGATACAAAACCGAACACCTTTATGTCTGCTATTTTTCTCCTGACGAGAAAACTAGAGGACATACAGGCGTTGGGTTTCGTATCAACAGAGGACAGAGTAGCAGAAAACCAGAATGTCCTCTATGATTGGCTACCCTACTCTCACCTGAGCCTGCCTGACTCAGGGCTTCCACCTTCCCCTCTTCCTAAATTCACCACCCTGCCTTTCCCACCTGCCTGCCCCCTGCTTTGAACTCCTTGTCTTCCTAGCTGATCATCTTCAGGGTCCTGTTGCGGGGAAGGTGGAGACCTGTTGCTACCTTTACAAACTCCAGTGTGTGGACTCCCACATGCTGTCTCTCTGTTTTATGCGTTACACCTTTTTGCTGCTGTTCTTATTGCTACTCGTCACATTCTCCCTTAAAGGCAGGATCCTCTTCAGTAACACAAACATTTGTCTTACCGTGTTTTTGATCAGTCACTTTTTACCCCTCACAATTTCATTCATTCTGCATCTCCCCTACCAGTATTATGTCTTGGTGTCACTTTTTTCCAGTTTCCTTAACTTACTTGATTGTGAGATGTTAGGATTGTTTCTTTTTTTCCACTAGCAAAGTCTCTGCTAGGCTCCTGCCTTCAGCTTCACAGCCCCCTCTTCAAAGAGGGCAGCAGCAGTCAACATAGGGCATGTTGGAATTACCTGGCTCAGGTTAAGTGGCCTACTTTGAGCTGCCTAAACATGACTTGAGCTCTGCTGTGTGCCTGAGCAGCAGCAGACAGGGCATGAAGGGAAGGGAAGGGAAGGGAAGGGAGGGGTGACAGGTCAGGGGAGGGTTAAAGTGCCCCAGTGCTGAGGCTAGGGCAATGATGGGGCTTTCCCAGATCCAGGGCTGTGCTGTGGCATGCTATGTTTAAGGTGATTTAAGCCCTGTGAATACCTATGCGACTGAATGTATCTATCACCTTAGCGTATCCCTACCTTATTCTCACCCTTCATGCACACACTCCTACACTAGTGTCCTCCAGACATCTATGGCTTCTAACATTCCTTAACCTAGTACAATGAATGTTGAGAGAGCGGGCAGATCCAATAGGCATCTTTTAAGGGCCCCACCTACCAGTATATTTTTTAACATTCAAGGAAAGAGACAAAGGCCAGATTGTCATAAATAGCCACTGATTTCAGGTGTTTCTCTTTCAGTATCCCATCCAAAATGCTCCAGTACTTCTTTTCAGAACTTGGTAGCACTTGCAGCTCCACTTAAAAATGCACACACAAAGAAAACTGTAGTCACTTCCCACACTTACCAAGTTGCAGCACATAGCCGGGATTAACAACTTCAGCTGTTTCACCTCCCTCTCTACATACACATACTACACTACTACAGATTGGGGAGTAATGGCATCTGAATCTATAGGCAAAAATAGAACTGGAAGCTTACTTATTTAGTAAGTTTTTGTTTTGCCACACAAGACAACATTTTAAATTAATTCACTATAAGATAGGGATGACCTGTCCAGGCTCAAAACCATATATCATAAATTCAGAAGCTTCACCTTTCAATAATCAGTGTTTCCAGCTCAGAAACTACTCTTTCATGTTGTGGCTAGGCTGCCTCAACATGTACCTGTACCTCAACATGTACCTGTACCTGGCTACATCTACCTCTTCTCTCTTGCCTTGAAGGTAGACAGTAAATCTTTCTGAGGCAGAGACAGTCTTGTTCCATGTTTGTACAGCACCTAGCACAACAATCCTGGGCTATGACTAGGGCTCCCAAATGCTACAACACTAACAACAAACTCTAACTGAAAAGCCTGGACTCCCAGCTCAAATCCTGCTTCCTTTGCATTCTGCACAGGAGTTGTAACAACCCCACCAAAAATCTTCCAGTGGCAGGAAAATGTATTGCAGCACCCAAGAAGCCTTCAGTAGCTAACAGATTACCATCTTCGCCCTGCAGATAACTTCTTTGTCTTTCAGCTCTTTAAAGAAGAACTGCCCCAGTTTTGAGGACTTCACTTTGGGAGCCATCTTCTGCAAGCCAGTAATAAATCATCATCAACATCACCATCAGCATTGACAAATGATAATTTTCTAGCACAAAATATATTGCAGCCAACCCAAAAGGCACCCAAAATCATGATCGGATTCAATTAAATATAGGTAAATAGATTGTTTTGGTGCTTCAAAAAAGCTAATTTCATAAAGCTGAGAAAAAGCATTAGTCAAATTAATCAAGGGGGAGGGGGGAAATATAGACTACAGTTTTAATACAAGCTACACATTCTTTAAGAAGAGAATATCAGACAGCCAAAAAGCCTCACTTACACAATGAAAAAAGGTGGCAACGTTTGCTAAAATACCACCTTGGTTCAGTGGTAAAATAACCCACAGTTTTAGAAATAAAATACCAAATCAATGAGAAGGAGGAAATAGATAACAACTAACATGAGTTAGAATTATGAAGTGCAGAAATTTGAAAATTGATTACGGAAGCTAATACCAATAAGAGAAAGGAGGATTTTTTTGAAATATATATGTAAGGAATAAACCATATCCTAGCAATGGATGCAGACCCATTACTAGAGGGGGATGATAACATGTTGACTTATGATACCAAACATTAAATAAAATTGTTGTATGTGGAAAAAACCTATGGTGATGAGGGTATCATATGAAGATCATGGAATACTTTGTAGTCCAGTAATTTGACTGGTTTGAGGAAGTTAAAAATTAGGAAGAAATTGATCAAACAGTGCCATTAATGAGCTTTCCTAATGCTATACACCTGTCTTCTTTAGTCTTCTAAATAATAGAGACAGATTGCTTAACTCATCTCTGTTTTAGTTTTACCATCCTTCATCACCTACTGTACAGAGAGATAGGTTAAGTATTTCAGTCTTAGGGCAGCTCTCATTTATGTAATACTTCCTACGACCCTTAAGGAAGCACAGAAATGGAGACCATCTGCAGTACAATATGCTGTATGTATAGATTCATAGATTTTAAGACCAGAAAGGGCCATTGGATTATTTAGTTTGATCCTCTGTATAAATGGCCACAGAATGTCACCCAGTTACTCATATAATAACACTCTTAACTTGTGTTTGTCTAAAGATTCACTTCCAGAAAGGCATCTAGCCTTGATGAGAATATCAAGAGATGTAGAATCAATTGCTTCCCTTGGTGGTTTGTGCTAGTAGTTCACCACTATGATTGTTGACAAAATGCGTTTATTTTTTATTTTGAAATAATTTTAACTTCCAGCCACTTCTTTTTATTATGCTTTTCTCCACTACAGTAACCTGCACCTCTCTCACCCTGAAAGAATTCTTAACAATCAGCAAGAGAAGCAGGCCTGACTTAAAGCTCAGTGACAATCCCATATGCCAGGGAAGTTATACACATAGCATGTATTTTTACAGACTTATTGCCATCCATCTTAAGACATATTTACCTGCACGCCCCATTATCTTTCCCAAGATAATTGCTTGGAATCATCACCTGAATTGGTCTCCATCTTCTACCCCACATACAACATCAAAACTTCAGGTGGGCAGTGTAGTCACCAGTTACACAAGTGGAAAATAGGGGCTAACCTGCTATGCAGACATACCAAGAAGGCATCCAAAGCACTGAACCTATGTTCTTCTCTGAAGAAATATACTTGATGTAATTAATTCTTTGTCAGTGAAAGACAAAGTGGGTGACAAACTTAGATGTTGCCCTTTAAAGTTACAATTCATGTTGCCAAATGAAAGGAGGAGATAGGAATTTAAACTTTTTCCTCCCTGTAGCTTTTTTATTATAGGAGATAGGCAAAGGTTGTTCTCCTTTAACCGACAGCTTACATCTTCTTATCTCTCTAGGTACTCCTTTGCTTCTGCTGACCAAGCAGTATACTGCTTTCCACTCCCTTCTTCCTACCAGCAGTTTTTTTCCTCTTACAGATGTTGCTTCTACAATTAAAAATATTTTTTGCAAGCATGAATTAGGCCAATACATGCCTGCAGATGTAATGATCAAGACAGATGAGCCTGAAAATGAAAGAATTGTTTTGGCTCAGATATGTCCTTGTGTGAAGACACACAGTCAGCAAATTCATGGTCTGTTTATTTTGGAAATGCAAATACTTGAAACATTAACATGAGGAGGAAACAGTATTATTTTAAGAGGGTAGAAAAACAGGAGCTTTCTAGTTCTGCATTCTTTTCAATGACCTAGAGGTTCTTCACAGCCTCCAAACTCTGGAAAGAAAAAAATATTTTGAATCAAGTCTTGAGCCATGGATACACATATGTGTGTGTATATCTATATATGTTCTCTAAAGTCAAAGGAGATTAATTCAGTTCTCTATGCTCTTCTTTCTAAGGACTCATGATGATCAAGTCATGCAAAGGGTCTTCTTAGTTCAGGGACCCAGTTAGCACAACTTGCTTCTTGAATATGCCTGCCTGAGTCTGCTTGTCACCTCTGAACTTTCTGGTTTCCCTTTACTGCCTGTTCTTCCTTTTTTGCTTTCTTTTCCTTTCTATTCTATTTCTATTGGCAGACTACTTATGTGACTGGTGCTCAGGTCTGCTAAACTATTGCTGAGACTTTTTCCCAGTACCTTCTAATATACTGTAAAAACAAGGGTTTTGATTCAGTACTGTATCCCTAAACATGGATATAATGAATTTCAGCTGCTGATCTGTCTGAGGAGTATTGTCTTTGTAAAGATTGCTTTTTTTTTTACTCTCAGTGAGTCTTTCAAACAGAGTTACTTGATGTAATAAAATAGGCAGCGCAAGAAAGATTCTTTCTTCGTATCTATTTATTTCCATATCCACTCAGTATACAACTATGATTATTAGGGTAATACAATACACTAACCAAAATGACTAGAGCCAGACTACAGTCTGTGTTCCAGTTTCAGCCTCCCTTATTCTTTAAAGTGTTGAATTAGGAGTTTGTGGTTATTCTTGACAAATTTAAGCAAGTCTATAAGCCCAGCAGCCTGACAGATTGCTACATGCACAGTGTATATATTTATATATGTTCAAGACTTAGACCAAGGGTGGCCACCCCCTGGCACAGGTACCAGAAGTGTGGCATGTGGCAGATCAGGAATCCAGTGGGCAGCATAGTGGCATAGAGGACAGAAAGCAAAGCAGAAAAAATAGTCAGGAAGAATAGGAAAGAAAGCAGAAAGCAGAGCAGCAGATCAAGCAGGAGAAATGGATCAGAGTGGCAATTGGGGAGGATGTGAGGCTAATTTGTGGCACAAATACCAAAGAGGTTAGCCCTCATTGACTTAGACAAGATACTTGGCATTCATTTGAACATCTATACGTGTTTTTTTATTTTATGTCTACTAATACATTCTTCTCAGCTTTAGCAAGACCACAAGTTATGCTTTCAGGTCTTAATTGTTGGTTGATATCTCAAGGTGCAGACAGAAGGGACAATTTTTCACTTGATCTGGCCACAGAAAACAGTTTACAGCTGTGACCAAAAACAAATGCAAAGCTGCAAAAAGCTTTAAAAATGGCCAATTGGGTGAAAATCTGATCCCTCATTGCATGAGGGATCAGATAAAGATGTTAAAAATGCAGCATCTTTTGTAACCTGTGCCTGTGGAGCTCCCAGCCTGATGCTGTCTTCAGAATGGGAAGGGGAAAGGGAGCAGAAGGAATTCAGTGTGGGGGTCTTTCAGCCCCCCAAAGAGTGGGGTGGGTGTATTGCAGCCCCCTTGAGGTGGGAGGGTTCCAATTCACCCACCCCACCCTTCAGCACCAGCTGGGGAGCCCCCAAAAAGAGCTCCCTCCATTGCATACTGGCAGAACACCTGGCTGTTACTACCGGCACCTGGCTGCAGGCTCCCAGCCACAGCTAGATGCCCCTCATCCCTGGAACCAACAGTGAACTTCTGTTTGGTCTGGGATAACGTTGTAACTTAGAACACTTGGCAAAAATCATTTTGAATTACAGCTGGGAGATGCACTTCTGTCTGC
This sequence comes from Alligator sinensis, assembly GCF_000455745.1. Taxonomy (NCBI): domain Eukaryota; kingdom Metazoa; phylum Chordata; order Crocodylia; family Alligatoridae; genus Alligator; species Alligator sinensis. The sequence continues at coordinate 209,244 of NW_005842832.1, forward strand.
ACCCTCAGTGGACTTAATCAATGGGTTGTTATCACTTCACCTGACAGAAACCCAGACAAAGACCAAGTTTATTAGATAACCTCTAATTGTAAGAGCTCATCCTAACTTACCTAGAAATGTACTGAGCTACAACTCTAGCCTCAATACCACTTTCAGATTGTCAGAAAAAGGCCATAAATCTGTACTAAACAGTATGGAGATTATATGAAATCTACAAAACTTTTTACCCTCTTGCATTCCTCAGTATAGAAGAAATGCTGACTATAATTCCAGAAGAGGCCTTGAGTTCTACTCACTTCCATGATCTTCAGCTGATCTCATAATGTTTACATCACTGAAGTATTAGGGACCAGGCCAGCAAAGAGCCATCCCAATTTTGGTGAACCAAGGACATCCTGCTCTGCAGGTCCCCCATCTCATTAATATGTGATCAGCATATAACAACTCTGAGTACAAAGATGTTTCACTTTTGTTAAAAACCCCTTTCTTATTTTCAACAATTCTATTGAGTTTTCACTGAGGAAGGTACAGACTTAAACAAGATTTTTGTTAAATAATATTGCATTCAAATTGAAAATTTAGGTGATTAAACTCTCAGATATGCCTGTAATGAGTGGAATGAAGACAGACAGAGCCCAGCTCCTACCAGTAAAACTGAGAACTGCAGCATACAGGATTGCAAACTTGCAGAGCACAACTCTGAGCCTTAGGAGTTTCATAGATTCATAGATGCTAGGGTCGGAAAGGACCTCAACAGATCATTGAGTCTGACCCCCTGCCCAGGCAGGAAAGAGGGCTGGGTTCAGATGCCCCCAGCCAGATGCCTATCCAGCCTTCTCTTAAAGACCCCCAAGGTAGGGGAGAGTACCGCCTCCCTTAGAAGCCCATTCCAAACTTTGGCCACCCTGACCATGAAGAAGTTTTTCCTGATATCTAGCCTAAATCTGATCTCTGTCAGTTTGTGACCATTGTTCCTTGTTATCCCAAGAGGCGCCCTGGTGATCAGAGCATCTCTGATCCCTTGCTGCGTCCCCCTAATGAATTTGTAGGCAGTCACAAGACCACTTCTCAGCCTTCTCTTGCGGAGGCTGAAGAAGTCTCTCCTCATAGGGCTTGATCTATAAGCCCCTGACCATATGAATGGCCCTCCTCTGGACCCTCTCAAGTCTATCAACATCCTTCTTGAAGTATGGCTCCCAAAACTGGATGCAGTACTAAAACTGCCGTCTGACCAATGCCGTATAGAGGGGAAGTATCACCTCCTTGGTTCTATTTGTCGTGAATCTGCTGATGCATGATAAAGTGTGGTTAGCTTTGCTGATGATTTTGTCACATTGATGACTTATGTTTGTCTTGAAGTCCACTATGACTTTGAGATCCCCTTCCGCTTCTGTGCTGCTGAGAGGGTGACTTCCCAGCCAGTAGGTGTGCTAGATATTTTTGTGCCCTGGGTGCAGCACTCTGCACTTGTCCTTGTTGTACTGCATCCTCTTGTGTACTGCCCACTTTTCTAACCTGTCCAGGTCTGCCTGCAATTGTTCCCTACCCTCCAGAGCGTGCACTTCACCCCACAATTTAGTATCGTCTGCAAACTTGGACAGAGTACACTTCACATCCACATCCAAGTCACTGATGAAGACATTGAAGAGTACAGGTCCAAGGACCAAACCCTGCAGGATGCCACTACCTACATCCTTTCAGGTCGATACCAATCCATCTACTACCACTTTCTGTTTGTAGGGGAAGGAATAAAGCAAGGAATAGGCAGCTTGAGAAAGGGCAGGGATTCTCTGCCATGTGATCCCTGTAGGACGGTCATGTTGTACATTACGAAGTCTGTTCCATGGATTCTATGCCTTGTAGTCAAAGGTGGAGAGAGAAAAAAATTATTTTGTGGGGCTGAGCACATGCACACATGCTCAGTCCCCGTCCCCCCGTGCCCCCCAAATGGGGTATGGGACAGAGTCACGAGTGGCTTGTCTGGGGGTTTGCCCGGTGTGGGGAGGGGGTAGTAGCTCCTGTCACTGTGCACACACTGGGAGGGCATGGGGGGCATGCGACCCTGGATCTGCACGGGGGAGGCAGGCTGCTACTAGTGCGGGCTGGGGCCGGAGCTGCGCCAGGCTTTTCCTGGCAGGGGGGTTGGGCCATGCTGCAAATGAGGTGGTGGTAGTGGCACTGGGTGGGGGAGCTGGCGGGGGGGGTGCTACAGTAAATTTTGGGGTGGCTGCACTCCCTCCCCACCCCACCCCCCCTGTCCCCTCCGAGCACCACCACTGCCTGCCCTGAATGCAGCACAGCCCAACCCTCCTGCCAAGAAGAGCCTGGCAGAGCCCTGGCCACAGCCCGCAGCAGCAGCCTGCCTCCTCCCACACAGATCTGGGGGCACAAGCCCCCCATGCACTCTCGGGGTGCACATAGCAGCAGGAGCTGTGCCCTCACCCCCGTACTCCCCTGGACGATCCTCTCGAGGTCCATACCATGCCTGCCCCAGCCCCACTTCCACTCCCTCCCCACCCCTGTTGCAACTGCTGGAAGTCTGCGAACGGGCTGCCTTGCGGCCCTACCACTGCCCCTCATTTGAGGGGGTCTAAGCCCCATTAACCTCTCCCTTCCATCACCTATGCTTGTAGTCCCTATGCAGAGTGACTGGAAGTATTCCTCGGTCTCTGCTCAATGTATCTTCAAAGCACCAAATCTAGCAACTCAGCCTGGGTGCTGCTGTTCAGATTTTGGTCTATAGGAATATTCAGTAAATGTCTACTAAGACAACTGTATTATTAATTAAAGCATCATTAATTTGTGCAAATCTGACTCCTTTTCACATGGAAATATCTGTGATTTAAACAATGAAAAGGTCCTATTTTTCTTTGCTATGCTAGATGCAATATGTTATTATATTTTTTTTAAATGGTCATTTTACATGTGTAAGTTTCTCAGCTTGGTATCTCTATTAAAAATACAATGTATAGGGGCTGGTAAGGCCAGCTCTGGAAAAAATAAAAACATTATGGACCTGATAGTAATCTACCATTTAGATCAACATGAGAATCAGTGTCAGCACCCACCACACACAAACTGTATCAATGAGACTTGAATTTAAATGTTGCAACATTATTCAGTGTATTATGTTTATCTAAAGCCATCAATAGCAATCAATATGGAATGCTTTTATCATAATAATCAAATTCCATAAGAATACAGCTCCCAGTTATTACAATAACTTCTTTGTAATTTTCCAGCTAACACATGCTGTTGTAATGTATACCATAAACTCTTTTTTGATTCTTTTCAAATGTATTATTTCAGCAATCACAAAGCAGTCCCAGTCTTGACTGGAGGCTCAGACCCTATCAAAAGACAAATAATAATAATGCCAATTTGCTAAAGGAGGAATTTCTCTCAGTATATCTTACATTTCAGTAAAACTGGTAGTTCAGTAGATAAGATATATACATAATCACCAGATATATACATAATCACACTACTTATGCCCCTTTAGGAATTGTAGAAGGGGTACATTAGTGGTCTAAGAAATTCAGCTTTTCTCCTTACACTAGATCAAAGGTGGCAAAGCTGTGGCATAAGTAGCATAGGCAGCCTCTCTGTATGGCATACATCAGTTGAAGAGAGGACAAGAAGCTTAGTGGAAGATAAGGTGAAGAGCAGAAAGCAAGCAGAGCATCAGATCAGGCAGGGAGAGCAGTGCAGAAAGCAGAGCATCAAATTGTGCTTTCCACTCCCTGTCCTGTGTTCCCTTCCCAGCAGCAGATCAGGTAAGGGAAAAAGATCAGACTGGCACTCAGGGAGGGTTTCGAGACTAATTTGTGGCATGCCTGCCAGAAAAGTTGGCCCCACTGCACTATTCTACCTATGCCTGTTTATGAACTGCAGAAAGAGTACACTGGTAATGTATGAGAGTCAACCATTTTCCTTCAAGTAATGTTTTTTTTTTCCATTAAAGGCTCAATCCAACTCTCCCTGACTTCCCAAATTCTCAGCTTCCCAAATTTCCAGCATAATATCAGTTATAACTGCATTAGCCCAGAACAATACTCAGTTACCTATGATCAAATACATATAAACTCTTAGAATTCAATATTGTAAAGGTACATGCAAATAGCTTTGTGCCCATAAATAGCCCTACTAATTTAAACTGAAGATAAGTAAATTGGTAAGTATCTTGAGGATCAGGGTCTTAGACAAAGCATATAGCACTGAAATGTAACAGGTTTTGTTATCACCTGTTTTGTAAATATTGTTATCATCATGGAATACGGATAATAACTTCTAATTATATACTATTTGAGACAATATCTTCATGTAACCTTTTTAGAAAAAAATTATAAATAGGTCACAATAGGCCATGGACTATTTTAGGGGCCCTATTTTATGGGGTTCCCAGAGACTCCTCTAAGATTAGTAAAGATTAAAGAAAACCACTCCATCCAATGGGACCCTCTTCTAGAAGATCCCATTAAGCGCCTCTGTAATGCTTAATTTCAGTTCTCAAACTGGATTTGTGTCTCCAGAGATATCCTTGTTAACAGCAGTATATGGAGATGAGAGATAACAGACCTGATTACCTGCTCATCAGCCCTACTGTTTTTCTGCAATTTTCTATGCACAGAATCAAGTCCTTACCTCTCTCTAAAAGTGCAGTTTCAAGAAGTTAAATTAACAGAGGATATCAAACAACAAGAATGCACTTTTTGTAGAAGACAGTATTTAAATGGAGGCTTCATGACCAGTGATTTAAGTCAAATCCACCCTGCTGCCATAGCAAAGGCTCCTGGCAGGGAGTGACTCTGGTATTCCCTCACAGTTGATACTCAGGGTACATGCCCCACTCGCCCTACCCTAGTTATGCTACTCTTTAAAAACCCGCACTTCCCTGCCCATTGCACCCATGACAGCAAACTCTCTGACCGGTCCCAGCTGAGCTTCCCAAACCCTATTCACACAGAGATATACAAAGGTACTTAATCCAAAATTCTAATTTAGATCCAAAAATCAAAATTAATGTTAACAAAAAAAGCTTTGAAAACAGTTTGTCTAAAGATTCCTACCCTCTTCAATGACTCAATTTCACCCTTCATTCTTACAGTATAATTATTTCACTAGTTCTTTAGACTACACAGGACTTAATTTCTAATAGCAACAAACAATAACAGTGTTCAATCTTGAGAATAAAACAGTAACTAGAACTCTAATGATCTACTTTTCTATAAAGTTGATGCTTCACAACTGAAACCACTGGATCATGGATCATGAAATCACTGAATCATGTTTTGAAAACTGTTACCTATAATATGTTAGAGGCTGAAATCTGATGAGAGAGCTTGATCTTTCAGCAACCTTTGATAGGCCAAATATAACAATTGGAGCCATTTTCTATATTAAATATGTCAAGTTTTAAGATTCTACCTCAACAGAAACCTACACATCAGGGGTGTCAAATATACAGCCCATGGAACCTTTCTATCCTGCCCTCTGGGCTATCAGAAGCTGGGGGACACTGAATGGCACAATGCAGGGCCCTTTGGCCCTGCTGGCCATGGTTATCCATGACAAGCTTAGGTCATCATCGCAGCTGCCTCCAGACCTCTTGCCATCTCTGGACCTACTCTTGCCACTTCCAGACACATTGCCCCCAGATCTGTCACTGCAGCAGTAGCTATAGCAGCTGCTCCTTTGCTGGATCCAGCTTACAAGGACCCCCCACAGTATGGACCCAGCCCATGGTCCCAGATAAGTGCAACACCCCTGCTATTAATGAATGTAGCCTGTAAGCCAGAAACCATATTTTATTAGATTCCAACATAAATCAGAATAGGTGTAGATACCTAGTTCTATATATGTACATTAAAGGATATTATGTGGATGCTCAGATTCTTACAAAGGGAATCTAATTGGGGAAGTCAGCTACATCAAATCATACTAATATCTTCATTACTCCCTTTGACTGCTATGTAGCTATTTTCCTTATTTTAAATTTCCAGTAAATTCTACAATGACACCCTTTACTTTTGTACTTAACTGTGTGAAGATGTGTTTTTCCTTAGCGATAAAAGATGAAGCCAGGAGAAATCATCCTAAAAGGAGTTAAATATGTACTAGTTGAAAGCCAGACCCAGAGAAAATGACTACTTTTGGGCTGCAGCTGGTTGTCTCTACAGATTTAAAGGATCAGTTGTCAGAAGCGTACTCTAGGAAAAACTGAACACTTAGTCTAGGTTTGTCTATTAAAAGCAATGTGACTCAGGCAGTGAGGAAGCAGGTAACTTATAGGGAAGGTTGGTTAAAATCCAATATTATGACTCTAGATTAGTCAGCAGTTTCTAAAACTAGAATATTTGTTTCATGTCAAGCATTAGTTACGTATTTTACTTGAGTTTTAGCACCACATCATCAGAAAAGATGATATTCTGCAAGACTCTCACATTAATATACAATGTGTAAGAGATAAAGGACAAAGATTTTTCTCTTTGTATGCATCTTGGGTAAAGGGTGGGAAGAACTGGGAAGTCCTGTGCACCATGGAAGTCAAACTTCTCCACGGCCAGCCACAGAGTGCCAGAAGGGGGAACACATAGAAGGCAAAGTCATGTGTGAAGATGACTGCCCTAGACTGTAGCCTGCAGAATAGGACTGGTACACTGAAACAGCAGGCTGCACAAAAAGGTAGGTAGTCGTGTTAGTCTGAAGTCAGGCAGAAGGCAGGATAGAAATGTACCTTAGACTAACTAAAAAAAGATATATATGAATGAGAGCACAAACTTTTGGGAGCTCAATTTCACTTCATCTGATGCCATAAAAGGACAGTATAGGGTAGCGTATAAAGTAGGGTGAGTGATTTGAATACAAAGAGGAAGGAGAGGAAGCAGGGAGGGGAAAAGAAAAAGGCAAAGGTGGATGACAGTGCTGAGAAAGGTATACAAGCAAAGAACCCATAGGAACAAAACAAAAAGGTGTCACAAAGCTAATCTGGGTAATGGGATAAGAATCTGCAATCCCTAAATGATACTTAACACAACCCAGTTTGTGGATGATTTCTTGTTTTGCAATTTCCCATTCAAACTGGCTTTTAAAATTTTGCTACCTAAGAACAATCCTGAGGTTAGCAATGGAGTGTCCAGGGGGTTAATATGTTCTGATACAGACCTTTATATCTTTCTGCAACTGATGTAGAGGTCTCTCTGTCCAACGTAGACAGCAGACAGGAATTGTAAGCAGGTGACAGCATATATGACATTGGCAGAGTTGCAGGTGAATGAACCTTGGATGTTGTACTCCTTGATATTCAGTCTGGTGATGATGTGGTTTGTGTTGATGGGGCAGTGGGGACACAGCAGGCATTTGGGTCCATTGCAAGGCCTGTGAGGATGGGAGTTAGTGTTCATCCTGATTGGTGGGATCAGAGTAGATACAGTCGTAACATAGAGCTTGGTTGTAGACAATGACTCTAGTGGCATGCTTAGGGTGAAACTGGTGGTGCGAAGAGAGCTGTGATGATCACTTGGCTTCCAAAACAATGTGGTGGTGACATGGCCATTGCAAACCTTCACTGTAGTGCTTAGGAAATGAAACTGCTGTGTGGAGTGTTCCAGTCTTAGTTTGCTAGAGGGGTGGAAGTCCTAGTGAAATTTCTCTAGAGATTCCTTTTCCTGTGTCCATAGATGGAAGATGTCGCTAATGTACCTGTAGTATACCAGGCGGATAAGAGAGCAGCTGCAGAGGAATCAGCCCTCAAGGTCTGTCATAAATATATTAGCCTATTACGGGGCCACATGTGTACCCATGGCAATGCCATTCATTTGTAGCTATAGGGAGTCCCCCAAACTAAAGCAGTTTTGCCTAAGGACAGAGTGGGAGAATGTAATGTAAACAGAAGCTGTTCTCTCACTGGGGATAATTTATTTTTAATAGCTTATAACCAGTCTTCATAGGAGACATTAGCATACAGAGATGTGACGCTCATGGTAGCTAATCTGCAGGAGGATGCATCCCATAAAGGGGTGGGCTAGCAAATTCACTTCATTTTATCTCAAAGAGTTCAGGAGGCATTCTGACTGAGGTCACTAATTCATTTTATAGGTCACCAACCCCTTATTAGATACTAATGAGTTTTGGATATTTATAACCTGGATTTAAGTCAGCAGTCTGGGGTAAAGACACCCATCCTCTCACAAGCCTCCTAAGTCACTCAGTTACCAATAGGGGGTTATTTTCCTTACTCACTTTAAACAATAGAATTTTACATTCATGTTTTGCAGGTGTAAATGAAAAAGGTTCAAGTCAGTGAAGAAACAGGGCCTAAATGCTCTTTTGTTTGGTGAATCCACTACGTATTTTAATGTTATTTCCAAAATGCTTTGCTTATGCTATGGAATCCATAGTTCTGAGATCAGTTTTAACAACATTTATATTCTAAAGTTTCTGGAGAGAGAGAGAGAGAGAGAGAGAGACAAAGAGATCTTGATCTATATTACATTCTACATACACAGTATATTGTTGTATTTATAAATAAATAAAGCAAGCAATGAAGCAAGCAATGAAACCTCCCCAACTATGTTATTGTTAGGGCACCCGTGACTGAATGGATATCCATATCACATGAGCCATGTGAGGAACCAATGACTGCTGGACAGATCATTGTCTTGTCAGATCCATTACAAATATCTGGCTCCCTCCAAAATACTGCAAACAACCAACAGCAATGTGAAGGACTTGCGACACCAAGTTTCTTCAAGACCTTAATCTCTATAAGAATCTCCAACAGTGTCTTCATGAAGAACTCTCTGCCTTGTCCACAAATGAATGCAACACCGAGGAAGGGGTTTAAAACCACCATCCATGTGGCCTATGCTGAATTCAGTGGCTATACCACCTATCAATACCAACACTGGTTCACTGAGAGTGACTTCAAGATCCAAGCCCTCCTCAACTGAAGGAGAAGGGCTTAATCAGCTTGGCAAGACAACACCTCATCTCAGCAGAAGAAGGACATGTATCAGAAGCTAAAGGAGGATCCAGGAAATCAAACATCAATGGTAGCAAGATAAAGCCAATGCGATCCAGCTCTATGCTGACAAACTTGATATGGATATTTTTTCTTCCAGGCAATGAAAGCCATCTACTGCCCAACTTCCCACAGTCCTACTTTCCTGTGATCACAGAATAGCTCATCACTGCTCAAAGACAATGAATCTATCCAAGCTAGATGGAAAGAATGTTGAGGCACTCCTTAACTGTGAGTCAACTATGGTGGATACCACTAAGCAAGTCCAACCCCCAACACCCTGAAAAGGGATCCCTTTCCAACCATCCTGTCCTAGAAGAAGTCTAGGGTGCCATCAAGGAAACCAACAACAAAGCTACCAGACTAGATGGCAAACCTACTGAAATCTATAAGGCTGGCAATGAGGAACTGGTTCTGAGACTCTGCAAATTTATTCTATACATTTGGAATAACAGAGATATCTGTGGGGACATAAGGAATGCCAGCAGTGTGACTATCTTCAAGAAGAGAGATAAAGTCTGTGTTTGGGAACTATCAAGGTTTCACTCTCCTTTCTACAGCAGGGAAAATCCTGTCCTGCATCCTCCTGAAGCATCTTCTACCTCTTGCTGAGAATGCCTGCCACCTGCAGCTCCCACCCCCAGCTCCCCACAGCCTTTGCCCCTCCCCAGTCCCCCAGTCTTTGCCTCTTGCCCCCAAACTCCCCCCAGTTTTGACCCCTTCCTTCTGCTTTCCCCAGTCTCTGCCCCTTCCCCCAAAACTCTCCCAGTCTCTGCCTCTTTCCCCAGCTCCCCAGTCTCTGCCCCTTCCCACACTGCTCCCTTGTCTCTTCCTTCTCCCCACCCCACCCCTCCCCCTTTACTATCAGACCCTGCTCTGCTTGGGCTGCTTCGTCCAGGAGCACAGCACATGGAAGCTCAATCCTTGCCTGGACATACAGCAGTGTCAGCACTACTTATTGGCTGGGAAGGGGAAGGTGTTTCCATGTGCTATGTGCCTGGGAGAGACCCCAGCGCAAGCCAGAGCTGAGCTCCCCCTGAAAGGAAGGGGGAGAGAAGAGGGTAAGGGGGCACAGAAGCTGCAGAGGAGAAGTGGAGGGTGGGGCAGGAAGCTGATGTGGGTCTAACTTGTGCCCTGACCTGGGCTTAGAGCTGCAGCAGCTGCCTGCTTCTCCCTCTGCTTTGCATGCAAGTTTAAGATGAGGGCTTTCCACCCATGCTGATGGGGGGGAAGCCTCATCTTATACTGGAATAAATATATTTTTGTACCCCCTGCACACAGGTAGTGCCTGGGGCTCTCCAGGTTACTTCCCCTAGGACATGCTAGTTAAGAGACATTTCTATTGCTTTATTATGAAGGAAATGGCATATTAATATGCTAATATAATAAAACTTTTAAAATATTCTAGAAGTAGAAAAATATCTCCTTAATTGCCACAAATGTAAGCCTTCCTTATACTAATGCCATACAGTAAAGCAGTCTCCAGACAGCCTACTAATGAATAAGGGCAAGCCTCCATGCTAAATATAGGTTTAGCTAAATCCATGCAGATCTTCATAGAAAAGAGAATATATTAACAAAATAATCAGGAGGTGTATTTACATGAGACATTTACTGTGGAGTTGCCTAATTATCTCCGCAGTAAATGTCTCACCATCTACACATGCAGCCCTATTAGGCCACAGGAAACTAATAAACTCCATAGCAGGTTAGTATTTGTAAATACAAGTACCATCCTGCTGCAGAATTTTTTTCATGGGCAGCAACACACGTGTAGACGCTGACAGAGCTGGCTGAGGCATGATGGTACTTCAGTGCAGGGCTTGCCTGCCAGCTAGCTCTGTGCTAGGGTACCCTTGTGCCCCAGCCAGCCCTTCCACAGCACGTTGAGCCATGGGGAGCAGCTCCAGGCTAGCAGGTTGCCCCCCAGGTTCCCTGCCAGCCAGGGATGCTCTGACCCAGCTCGACGTGTTGTGATCCCGGGCGCACCTTCAAACAGGGTGCCTAGGAGCAATAAACTCCAGCATAATATGTCCGGAGTTTATTGCTGGAAATTAATTGCATGTGTAGACGTATCCAGGAAACAGATTTTTTATATAAAAGAGATGCCCTACAAAGGTTGTGAGACATACTAGAAAATATCAGATAATTTTAACTTGAATATAGATCAGGGCAAAAGACTTATAATGTTTCAATATATACCAGGGATCACTTCTGCCCCAGTAAAAAGCAGCAAGCTTTCTTCCTACTGAGCCTGGCAATAGCTTTGTATTTACTGTGTGAGCACAATTCTTGGTATTTTTGGGCAGAGGTAGTTTTATTTTGATTTTCCATTAATAAATTGTGCATCTAAAGCAATTACATACAGGTTTATAAGAACCAAATTAAGAGCTAGTTCACGTGTTTCCAATCAAAAAAGCTAGAATGTGCAGGACAGAAGAGCCATCTCGCTTGTGAGGTCATTGTTTTTTTTCTCCTGGCTAGTTACTATTAAGCAAAAATATTTCCCCCTACAGAAAAAGCTGACTTGTGAGTACTTTGGAAGAAGTTCTTATTCAGTTTCAATTATTTAAATTTTACTTTTAAAACTTCCATACCAAACTAAACATTATCTTCTTTAATGTTAGCTAACATAAATGTAATTTTGTATACCTATGAGAAACTGATTTGAATAAATCAGAAAAATATCTTTCTGTGATGGTATTACACGAAGAAACTCATATTTATGTTTTGCTGAACTATGATAAGCAACTTTATATCCCACTCATAATATCTGGGATATATGTAATCAGATGGAAGACATTATTCCAGTTTAACACCCATTATATAGAAGATCACGTGAGTTTATCTTCTAATCTGACCTACTACTCTATTTATTTCATACAAAGAATCAAAGTAAATCTATTTTTGACATAATGTTCAGTAAAATGGGCAAGGCCAAAGACAACTTTTATTCTTTTTCATCTCCTCTATTATTACATATGGTAGGAAACTTTAGAGTATTGTTTATTAACTGTTAATCAGAATTTATTCTACAACCAGAGCACTCTCACAGAATTTTAAATATTGCCCATCTACTGTCTCTGTACTTCTAAAATGAATTTATATTACATCTGTACAAAAAATCTAATGAAAATCTATCTTTATGACTTTGCAAGGTAATTTTACATATTGGGTTAAGATACATTTATTATGAACAAATATATGGGCAAACTTTGAGTGAAAAAAGAGCCTATAACAATGTGAAAATGTGAAGGAGTATTGCTTAGAAAGATAATATGGGAGGACTAAAAAAAAAGCAGATAAATCAAGATATTGAGCAACAGGAAACTCTGTCAGAGTTAGTACTTGATAGTCAGGAGCAGTTATCTTCTATGCCCATTACTACAAGATGAAGATGATGGACCTGCTTGCAGGAACAGCTATTTTTCGCAATGAAAGATAGATTGGATAATTAAAAATTAAATGTTATTTGTAATTGAAATTATATACATTTTATTCAAAAACTATTTTTCTATATTAATATTAATAATATGAAGCGTACTATAAACTACAAAAAAGTTGGAATTCAATACTTCCAAAAGGAAGTACTAAAGCACGGTGCAGTAACAATGTGTAGATGTGCCCCGCTTGTTTTACATGTTGGTTAAGATCAGATTCATGAAGGTATTTACACTCCTAACTCCCATTTAGGTATCTATGTCCTCATAGAAATCAAGCAGGGAGTAGGCATTAAGCACCTAAAACCTGGCTGGATCTAAGCTTTAGTTTTAAAATGAAACACATATTTTGATAAATTTGTCTTTTCCTTATGTACTCAATATACTTGATATAGTTTTATTATGTAATTAAAATGCTATTTTTGTGCATTTTACTTTATTCCCATTTCCATCTAAATGCAACTTGTTTATTAATAAACATTAGCTATCATCTAGTAAGTAATGAATTTATGGTTTACTATTTTTAACATAATACATATCTGAATAAATGAAGATTAAACTTTGTAATTGCTTAAATAAATGTACATAGACAGCCTGTATCCTAGATAGCCAAAATACCAAATTATACAAACCAGTAAGAATTAGCCATTTTTTTCCTTTAGGAAAATAACTATAAAATACAAATGCAAAACAATTAAAACCAATTATTTCAATCAAGATTTTCAATTTGACCTTTTAAATAATGAAAATGGATTATTTAAGTCACTTTGATTTAAGTCAATCCCTTTAAAATAAAGCCAGTTTGTTTTATTTATAGTATTTATTGTTCTCAGAACATAAATGGACTGAATGTTTAGGCGTTTTTTATTTTTACTTTTTAACCATCTTGCAAATTGCTCTTTTTGCTTACCATGGATTATGGCAATATATGCATAAACCAAACAAAAGCATGCATCTTTGTCTTTCATGACATATCCTTTCGTGCATCTTTGTCTACCAAGAAATATACAAAATGTGAATTTAAATATTTACAAAATATAAATCTTCTATAGTTCCTGAATAAAACAAGCAATATGTCTGAACCATTTAACATTACAATTTTTTCACTAAGCAAATTTTATTTTTCACTGAATGACCTGTCAGTCACAAAAACATACACTGGCTTTCTGATGGAGAAAAAACCATGAACCAGATCCTTGGCACTAGCCACAGGGTACTCCATGTACCTCAGAGAGAACCACAGAAAACCTGTAACCAGTACCCTGTCCTTAACCTGCCACACAGCAGTTCCGTTCCAAAGAATAATTTAGAGTATCTTCAGAGTTACCCTAAACTACACCAGTTGCAGCAGACCTCAAGGGCTGTTTTGAAAGCTGGGGCTTGCTATAGCTATAGATATGCCCTTATTTTTTTCTTCAACTAAATCTCCTATACTAGAAGAAACTAATTTAGCCTGTCTCTCTCACGTATATTTAAGCCAAGATGGGGAAAGCAGAAATACTGCTCTTCCTCCCCAATCTTCCCTACTACTTCTTTACTCATTTCACTGTGAACAGCATCACCATCCTGCTGGTCACTCAAACCCATAATCTGGGCATCATTGTTGACACAGACCTTACCCTATCTTAATCTTTAATTATCTTTCTCAATAACATCTCTAAGATATAATTTACCATCCACACAGCAAACTCTTATCCAGGCTTTCACAATCTACCATCAATATTACTACAGCATCCTTTTCTTACTCCTTCACAAATGCCATCCTTCCCCACCCATGTCCATCCAGAATGCTGATGCAAAAGGCAGTTTCTTAACTCAGGGGTTTTCAACTTTTTTTAAGGAGTATACATACCCCTTCTGGTGGCAGAGGCGGGATGTGGCGGGGGAAGTGGGTGGCGGCCAGACACGAAGTGGGGGGGGTTGTATGTGGCAGTGGTGGTGCAGGGTGGTGGATGACAGCAGTGGCTGCCACTTGTGAGCTGTGCCCCCCTCCTCTCTTCCCCCGCCACCCATGTCTGGCTGGCCCGGTGGCACCTGTGCAGCCTGTGGTGGGGGGCTCCTGCCCCTTG
>NW_005842832.1:224553-225438 GCF_000455745.1 Alligator sinensis
GGTGCCCCCTGTGCAGCCTGTGGTGGGGAGTCACTGCCCTTGATCCCCCTCCAGCCCTGCTCCTGGGAGGTGGCAGTGCAGGGGGGTAGGTGGCAGTGCTCCGTCCCCACCCACCCGTACGTACCCCCAGAACCTTTCCAAGTACCCTGGGGGTATGTGTACCCCCAGTTCACAACCCCTGTCCTAACCCATCACTTTGACCATGTCACATACTTCTATAGGCCCCTTCACTTTCTCCCCCTTCTTTTCACATCAAACATAAGTTACTTCTCTTTACTTTAAAGGCCTTTCCCCACCTATGTATTATTTCTCATGCAGTGTCAAGGGGTCAACTCCTGCCTCTGATCATTCCATGAAGAAAACCTTGATTGTCCTTCATTAAATTTTTAAACAAGCCTCTTTGTACTTTCCCCCACCTGCCCCTGATGCTTGGGAGACACTTCCTGTAGAAGCCATTTCACCAGTAGCGTAACTTGAGTAGGGTGACGGGGCACTAGCCCCAAGCACCAACTTAGAGGGGGAGTTGGTATGACACCCTTCCCCCAGGAGTCTTTTCCATGGCAGGGGCAGCCCAGCCACAGGGAACCAGGCAGACACAGCCCCAAGCCCCATAGTGGAATAAGCCCACCAGAAGGCTTTGCTGTGAGAGAGACAGTCCTGTGCCCAGAAGTATACTTGCAGGGGAAGGGGGAGCAAACAGAGCACCATTAAAAGCCCTGGGCACCATTAAAAGCCCTGTCCATGACAGCTGGGATGCTGCACTAGCATGCAGCAAGCTTATCCCTCCCCACCCCCCGCTCACCCAGCGGATGTCCTGTATTCTGGGGATGGGTCTGTGGCCGCTTTAGGGGCAGGTAAGAGTCCAGTCCCATGCCCTGCACCCCC
>NW_005842832.1:225469-231803 GCF_000455745.1 Alligator sinensis
ATAATTCCCAACCCCCTCCACCCCCTGCCATCACCACCTCTGCCCCAGATGCTGAAATATCTGCATTTTACTGTTCTTCTTCAAATCATTACTTAAATGTCCTTTGGCCTTGATACCTAAAATAAATGGACAGCTAAGTTAGGCTCCTGATGTGCTGAGACCAGAGCCTATCATGCTGACCAGTATTTAGTGTCTCCTTGACACTGCACCCCTGTCTGTCTGCTTTTACTCACTGTCTTTTGTTTTATATTTAGATTATGAGCTCTTTGGGACCAAGACAGTTGTTGCTACTGTTCCACATTTGCACAGTGCCTACCCAATTATGCCCTGGTCCATGGTAAACCTCTTACAGTAACAAAAATAAAAATAAAACCAGTTACCCAGCTATACACTGTCATTGCCCAATGGCCCCTGTGGGAATTAATCTTTTGTAATTTATTCATTATGATGATATTTTCCCTTTACCAAATATGTAGCAATTAATTAAATTAGTAAACTTGATTAGGGGTATCACTGAATATTAACATCTGAGTTAATTTCATGTAATATTTTGTATTTTGAATATTAATACTATTGTAGTTTCAAATTGCATTAAATACACTATGTAGGCAAATTAAATCAGAATTTGTGCACATCCAATTAGGTCCAGATCATGGCAGAAGGTTCTCATGTACTCAGTATGCACTTTGCTTTTTCTGGAGGATGGGGAAATGAAAGACATATGTGCTAAAAGATTACTATTCCATGTTGTAATTTGTTAAATCTTTCTTTTTCCTACTGTGCCCAAGTCTACTTCTCTAGAGTGTATGCTGACTACATAAAAGTGTCTAAGAAAAAAGATCTTCCTACTGTTTTTTCCAAAGCTAGTCTCAGAAGACAATAAGAAATCATTAAAGATCTTTACAATACACAAATTAGCTATTTCCTCCATTCCTATTTTGTTTCTTGACCTAGTTTTCCAGAAATGTAGGAACAAATGATCCTTTACTAATTCTCCATACTCCTTAATAACTTTTGCACATAATACTGAGCTTTGTTTCAGTATAGTGCCTTCATCAAAGATTTTTAGTTAATTTTGCAAACATTAATTAGCATTAATAGAAAAGGTCTCACAACACTTGTGCAAGGTTGGTAAGTAACAGCAAAGCCTATTTTTACATGTGTCTAACAAGGCACAAAATAACCCTGACCAAGAGTAAACATAGTGACTAGTGATTTGGATTGTCTCCATTTGAGTTCACTCCCATTTTTGAGACAACATAAAGAAGCTTTATTTTCAAAAAGTGCTGAGCAATTCCCCATTTCCCACCTCCAAGAAATCAAAGCCTCTCAAGGTGGTCAGACAAAACACAGTAAAAATAATAGACAATTTTGGTTTCTCAATCTGGGCCGCAACAAGCAGCAGCACTAAGCAGCTTGTTTTCAGACTTCTGTGTTAGCCACTGTACCACCTAATTTCCCACAGCCAAATATAAATTCAGTGTCAAGAAATGTCAGTAATAGATACACTATCCACCTTCTTTCATGATACTATATCGCTTCATTTTTTTATTATTATATACAAGGTTTCTTGAATAACTGAACAATTACAAAAAAAATCTCTGTTGGAGAGTAATTCTCTCAGACTATATATAACTAGAGAGCAAACGTACATACTTCTAAATACAGAATACCTTATGTAAACTCCCAAGCTACCTTTCCTTTCTCTCTATGACCTGAGGTAAATCTGAACCAATAACCTTCATCTGAAGGGGTTTGCATCTCTTACAATTCACTTGAGCTATATAGTCCCCTGAAAGCATTTTGCTGTTGCACTTCAGCAGAGACAGAGAGGGCTATTATATTTCTTGGGGAAGGAGGGAATATAGGAAAAAAATGATTATGTTTTACAGAGGCCCTGAGTGGGGGTTGGAAAGCAAGGCAAGGGGCATGCTCTCCGAGGTGAGAGGAAACAGAGCGAGAGCAGATGGGTTGGGGTGGATTGATTTTTTAACTGCAGGGAATCTTGGAGGGAGTCTATTTTGTTACCTTATCTTACTCTAACATTTGATTCTGAGTTTATACGTTATTTAGTCTGTTATGGTAGATCACCGTGTTCTTTTTGTAGAAGGGGGCCATACAAATCTAATAAATAAGATAAATAAATGAAAAGGCCTACAACCCAAAAAATGTATATTTGTTTTCAGATAAATTAATCCCATTTCCTATACTGGGTATAATAGACCAGTTCTGAAAGACAGTGGGTCAATTCTCCTGAAAACTGTTTATTCTATTTGCCAGTCATACCATGGCCATAAAAACTAGGCCTGTGCAAAGCGGCAAGGATTTGATTCAGATTCAGCAGATTCGGAGGGACTGTGATTCAATTCGGTGATTCAAGTCACTTGTCCCAATTTGACTTGGCCAAATTGGATTAGAAGATTTGGCGTCAATATGGAGATTTGGCCGTAGACTAAACAGGCAGCAGCAGCCCACGACCACGCTGGACACAGCTGCCTCCACCTGGTAAGTCTGTTGAGGTGGGCAGAGGCAGGGAAGGGAATGGAGTGGGGCACATCAATGCCCCGACAGCAAGGGAGGGATTGGGGCTGGGGCTGGGACAGGCTGTCCAGCTGGGGCACAGGGGGGCGGGACCTGGGGGGGGGGACTCCTGCCACTGCACACCGCCATGCACCACCAGTCCAGGAGGAAATAGGAGTGGGCGTGTGCCCCAAGATCTGCTTGGGGTGGGTTGGGCTGTTCTGTGCTCCGTGGAGCGGGGGCTATGCCCTCCTGCCACTCACCCATCCAGGGTGGGGAGGTGCAGGACGGTGCCACTGTGCTGCCTCAGACAAGCAGCGCACAGTGGCGGAAGCTGCTCCAGCCTCCCCGCATCTCTCGGACAAGCCACAGCTTCTCTCCAGCTGGGCAAGCAGCGGCAGGGCATGGGGGCAGGCGTGTGCACCCAGATCAGGGCAGGGCCAGTGGCAGGGGCTATGGGCAATTTTAGGATGGCTGCAGCCTCCCCATAGCCACTGCTCCACTGTACTCTGTGGGGCAGGCAGAGCCAGGGCTGTGTTCTGGGCTGCGGCTGGGGCTAGCCACCCAGAGTACAACCTTGGCTCCAACTACCCTGCGGAGCGCAGCCTGGTGGCGGGCGGCTGTGGCTAGCCTCCCGGAGCACAGGACTGGCTCCACCTGCCCTGTACAGCACAGCCCTGGCACAACCCACCCCACGGAGCATAGCCCCGTGATGGGTGGCTGGGGCTAGTCTCCCAGAGCACAGCTCAGTCCAGCCCACCCTGTGATCTGGGGACACACTCCCACTCCCATGACCTCCTGAACCGGTGTCGCGCAGCGGTGCACAATGGCAGGAGGCCCCCATCCCTTCTCTGGCTGGGCAGCTTGTCCCAGCCTCAGCCCCAATCCCTCCCTAGCTGTGGTGGCATTGATCTGGGCCCCCCCTCACATCCCTTCCTTCCCCCATCTGCCCACCACAACAGACTTACCAGCTGGAGGCTGCGGTGTCCAGCGTGGTGAGGATTGCTGCCTGTTTAGTCTATGGCCAATCTCTCTGAATCGATTCGGAGGCTTCTGATTGGATTCAGACCTTTTAATGGGTTTCCCGATTCAATTCGGATTTGGAGATTCGGCCCGCCAAATCGAATCAGCTACCAAAGCTTCGCACAACCCTAATAAAAACCTTGTCCTTATGCAACTCACTGGCCTGGTTAGTATTTTTCCCTCCCTGTGATCTACCTACAGAAGTTATGAAACTGTGACCAAGAATCTGATTAATTAATTAAAGTTGTAAAGATTCATGCTTTTACCTCTGCAGGTCTCCAATTCAATTAATTGTATTGATAAAGATGGCATTCATCTATTACATCTCCCCCAATTTGTCGTGCCAAGGTATGGTGGAAAAATCAGTGGATTCAAGTATCTTTGTGCATCCTTGATTTATGCAATCCCTGCAAAGAAGAACAGATTAGCAGTTGTATAGACAGTAATTTGTAGTGGAATGAATCATATTGCCACTCAAAACAAAATCAATAGATATATTTTTATAGAATGTATGGGGGCCTTACCATCTATTCAAGGCAGCTGACCATGACCCAATGCAGCCATGGCGTTTCTACATGAGTTTTTGATAAGCTCTTTTCCCAATACATAAAAATGTCATTGTCAATTTTATGCTAGTTTTCACTATGCTGTGTTGAAGGGAAGAGAGGGAAAAAATTGAGTGTCCCTTGCTATGCTCTAGCATCTACCTTCAACCCAGGACAGAACTTAGTTTTGTATCTTTAAGTCTAGAATTGTGGTTTTCAGTTCTGGAGTCTTAAGGAAATGTTGATATTTATTTGTCTGTCCTAACATGGATGGGACTGTTGCTCACATTCAGTTGTAAAGTTGCAGACAAATTGCTAAAATAAGAAGTTACTGTATTCTGATTCTTCACCTTTTCCAATAATGTATACATAAAAAAACCGATTTGACTTATCCTGAATAGACACTTGTTCAAAATAGTCAACCTGATAAAGTCTTTAAAAATGATTCAGTTAGGCTACCAGCTGTTTTCATTTAGCTTTCAAGGACAGCTTGTACCCAGCTTGGTGCTATTTTTAAATCAAACAACAATGACACAGAGTTATCTTCATGAGAGCACCTGGGTCCAGGACCAAGGTGATAGTGATCTTTGTGCATGCATGCACATATGTGTGTACACGCATGCTCACACACTCATCGTGGATACATACAGAGTTAGATTCTTTTTTATTGCTCTTCTATACTTTGGGTAATGTTTCTTTTGCAGATGAGAGTGAGCAATGTTGAAAATGGAAGGATCCACGCGGGGAACTCTGAGGTAAGAAAGACACCTTGAGTGGGGCAGCTGAAGAGAGGAAGATACATTTTGACATGATAACAATGGCACAACCACTCTTGGGGTATGGGGGAGAAGCAGAGAAAAGTGCTAGAGAAGTGAAAGTGAGCTGACAGTTCAAGAAAAGGACAAGAGCCAAAGAAAAAACTAAATTAAGCAGAAAAGACGTGCCAGAGAAAAATGGACCAACCCTTCACTTCCTATGGCTACGAGAAGGTGAGAGCAGGTCTACATGGTAAGCATTTTGCTGTTATTGCTACATCAGTATATTATATCAGCAAAGCAATCCTAGTGTAGATAGAGTTATTGGCCTAGTCTACCCTCTGCCCCTATACGAAAATACAAAATCACAGTTTTGCCAGTGTAACTGCAACTACATTATAGGATTTTGCTGGCAAAGGTCACAGTACATCTCTCCCATGACTGACTGAAGTACGCTGGCAGATGCTGGTAACTATAGAGCTGGCATGATTTCCTGCTTCCATTTCAATGCACTAAGCCTAATAGCAGTGCACTCAATGCCTCCATAGCACTCTATGGGGCTTGGTTTTCAAATCTAGTTTTCACTCTTGCACCTGCAAAGAATTGCCAGGAAAAAAACAAGAATTAAGTTCAGACACAAAAATAGGAGCCTAGAATGGAAGAAAGTTAGACCCTCCCTCATTAACATCACTCTAACCTCTTCCCTGCAGAGGGAACTCTGTGACTAACATCAGCTTCAAAGGAAACTCAGAAAGAGCTGCTTCCTGCACTGTGGGGATACCACTGCTCACGCCTTCTCTGCGTCTATTTCCCATTGTTTGGAGAGAACCACTCCCGGTCAGGTTGCCCAACAGCCTTTCTCCAATTTCTGTGAGCCACCCCTCTCTAAGACAAAGCCTCCATTCGACCTACAACACTGCTTCCTTCCGACCTTCCGCAGTAACCCATTCTCCTTTGTACCTACCACCAGGGATTTGGTGGTAGAGGTCTGCTACAGACCCCCACACCAAAGGGAAGAGCTAGATTTGGGGCTCCTGAGGCAGCTCTCGGAGACCATAAAAACTAGGGAGGCAGTAGTCATGGGGGACCTAAACTACCCAGACATCTGCTGGGAGACGCAGAAAGCAAAGTCCCACCGTTCACGCAGGTTCCTATCCTGTGTACAGGACCTCCACCTGACGCAGGAGGTACATGGTCCCACTAGTGGGAATGCCTTGCTGGACCTGGTATTGGCAACGGGGGATGACATGGTAGGAGACCTACAGATCGGTGGTCACCTGGGGGACAGTGATCACCAAATAATAGAATTCATCATAAGATGTCGAGTGGATAAGGTAACTAGTAGGGTGAAAGTGCTAGACCTTAGGAAAGCTGATTTCAATGAACTCAGGCGATTAGTCAAGGACGCACTGCAGAGTAGGAGTTTTGAAGAGATGGGAGCCCAGGAAGGGTGGCTGTGCCTTAAGGAAATGATCCTTCGGACACAGAGGG
>NW_005842832.1:233384-244924 GCF_000455745.1 Alligator sinensis
ACTCTTTCCTGCCTATGCAGGGGGTCGGACTCGATGATCTATTGAGGTCCCTTCTGACTCTAACATCTATGAATCTATGAATCTGTCCCTGTATCTTTCCTCACTGAGAGCCATCCTCCCCATAGTTTAAAGAACTAGGTTTTCTTTTAAAACCTAATGCAATTAAAAGGAAGATGCACCTGTAGCCATGGCATCACTAAACCTACCCTTTGTTCCATAGCAAGACTGCAAACATGTAGGTATTTGGTGGGGAAGAAGATCCGCCAGCATGCCATTTGTTCAGGGGCACTGAATGACCTTGTGCACAGGGCACATCACCTATGGCAGCAGATACTGCCTCCCAAGCACATCCCTCAGGACGGTGACATCACTACTGGGCAAGTCCCCTATGGCAGGAAGCCCCTAGCAGAGGACTCCAATTATGGTGGTGCTGTCTCCAGATTTTGCCCCATGTATTAGGAAACTCTATATATGCACTTACAGGGGTATTAATCTTTTTTTTTAAAAAAAGGTCTTGTACTTCTGAAGTTGTGGAACTGTCATAAAGAAGGGGAAAGGGAGCAGGAGGTTATTTTATTAGTAAGCAGGAAGGGCATGGAAACTGGTCATTTAGAATTCTGTGTATCGGCCACAGACTATCAAGCACTATGCCTCTGATTAGTTTAAGTGATGGTTAAATAGGTTCAGTAAATGCTCTAGTACTGAGATACTTTGAGAAGTTGGCATGTGAAATTCAAAATTAGTGGTCATGATTGCCTAAGATATAAGACACTGAGTAGTTCATCTCTAATACACTGGCTTGGGTAAGTCACTTCTGTGTCTCAGTGCTTTTAAAGGCCATGTGTAGATGAAATGAGGGGCATGTGTGCACAACACTTTAAAGCAAGCTGAATGCTTTAGCACTGCTTTAATGGTGTCAGTGTTTGCACACCTCAGTGGTGTATTGCACATTAATTCCAGCTACTGTAGGAAATTCAGTGGTGTAATGCATCTTAAATGACTTGGGGTGCAGCAAACTAAAACTCCTCCAAGGATTTGACAAGTTGTGCCTGTTCCTCGTGGCCCAGAGGGCAGAACTCTCCGAGGAGTTTTAGTTTGCTGCCCCTACAGTTGTGGAGTGAAGCACCAGGCTCTGTGCAGCTCAGGGGCTCTTCAGGAAGCCCTGCAGGCAGCCTGGCAGCAGCCCGGGAAGGCAGGCTCCACTCAAGAAAAACGGCAAGTCTGATCTTGTTTTTTGTTTTCCCCTGAAGCCTGCCTGCCTGTCTGAGCTGCATGGGGGCCCAGTGCTTCTCTCTGTGGCTGTGGTGCCCCCTAGAACTGCTTGAGCCGGGTGCCTGTGGGTGGGTGCCACCTGGGTCGGGGTCCCACTGCCATGGAGGGAAGCACCAGTGCCCGCCACAGCCCAGGGACCACTCCACCTGCCAGCAGCTTGCCCTCCCCTCCCCGCCGCCGGAGAGGCAGGTAAGTCAGCGGGGTGTGTGCACAACACAAGGGTTTAATCAGCCCTAAATTGAAGCAGTGTTTTTAAAAACCCAGCACTTCAATTTAGGGCCCCCATTTTGTCTACACATGCCCTATGTCTTCAGATTTTTAGAAATCATTACAGAGAGTGATCTCATGCGAAATGTGAATGTTAGTCCTTCTGCACTTACTCAAAAACAAATGTTTTAGATTTATTTGGCAGATGAACATCTGCTCTTAAATATTTGGTTTAATGTTCAGTCTGTGTAATTGACATTAATGCAATAAAAACATAAACCTCCAATTGTGCACTAAGAATGTTCCTCTCCCTTTCTAGTCCTCTCAGTTACATTTAAAGAGACCAAGTTTTCAAGACTATGGTTTGATGAATTAAAAAGAAATTGTGCATGGCTTTGCCCTCCACGTAATTGTGTTCTGATTTGACCCAGTATAAAGGAATCCTAACATAGGTCACAGAATATGCAAAGGTATCCGTAGAATAAAATACCATGGAAAACTGATGTATTTCTAGCCCCTTGCAAGAATGTATGTGATTATACAATCCTTTTCTTTAAAATATGTGCACTAGCAATTGGTTTTTTTTTTCTCATTTGAGCCTTTAAGAACCACCGGCCTCAATTATGGAGCTAGGCAAAGTAGGATTTAGAAAAGGGCCAGGCAATTATTTTGGCTGGAGGGCCACTTCATGAGTTTTGGTGAGCTATTGAGGGCCGCATGGGTAGCCCCACCCCCTTGACAGCTGCCCTACCCCCTGGTCACAATCTTGGGACCAGAAGTCCTACCCTCTAACCCCTAACCTTTGCCACCGGAAGTCCCTCCCCTTGCCCCCAGAACTACTCCTTTTGGGAGGGGGCGTGGCCTTAGAGCCGGACGTTACACCCTGTCACATGGTCTGTGTCATAAGACCCACCCACCCAACACCAAACCTTGCCCCGCTTGCCACATCTGTCCCAGAATCCTCTGCCCTCTTCACATGATCCCTGACATCAGAAGTTCTACCCCTTGACCAGGAAACATTGCCCCACCACAGGGCCCACCCTCACAGTGCATGGCCTGCTCCCGGGGCTCCAAGAGTTTTGCCCTCTGGGCCACGAGGCACAGGCACAACTTGTCAAATAGCAAGGAGTTGTCACTGACCCCTCTAACATCCTGCTCCATCAGTAGGGTTTCAGGGGCATCAGACCTCCCCACAAATGGAGCCAAACCAATAGAGTCAAGGACTGCACACGCAAAAACTTTCAGAACAAATTGTTTTAACAAAGTATAGATAAAGTATCATAGACTAAAAAAATCAAACATCTACAATAACAGGTTTTAATGTTATTTAAAAAAATAATTTGAGTGGTGATTAACTTAACATAACTTAAGTCAGCCCACCCCATCCGGCCCCGTGCAGCAGCAAAAGCTGGCCAGCCCCACCTCCTTTCCTTACCGCAGCCCGACCCAGCCCATCCCAGCCTGCTCCACGTGGCACGGCAGAAGTGAGCCCAGGCCCTCCCTAGTGCCAGTGCGGCCGGGCTCGTCCTGTACCAAGCAGCACATGGCCAACGCCAGCCCAGCCACTGCTTTTCCTCCCTGGTGTGGCCTGAGCGGCATGCAGCGAAACCCACCTGGCCACCCCTTTCCCTTACCTGCATGGCAGGATCCTCTCCAGTTGCACAGCAAGGCAGAAGCTGGCCCAAAGCCGATCCAGGCACCCCTTCCCCTCACTGGTGCCACAGGATCTGGCTCAGCCCCTCCTCCCCATCTCAAACTGCAGACCTGGCCTGAGCTAAGGGCTGGGTGAGGCCAGCTAAGCCAGGCTGAGTTCAAGGTTGGTTAACTGGCAGCCAGAACCTAAGGAAACAGCCTGAGGTGCCCAGAGCTGCTGGCTTGTGCCACCGGCGGCTGCTGGAGGTTTCTAGGCAGGCAGCCACCATTACCTGAGTTTTGAAGGGGCTCCGCAGGCTGGATGGAAGTGCCTGTAGGGCCAGATGCAGCCTGTGGGCTGTATTTTGCCCACCCCTGATTTAGACTTTCATTTTTATCACTTGAAGACCATGATGAAGGAGGTATAACATGAGCATGCAAAGCTTGCAAATTTGCTGAGCACTTCTTCTCATTGCTCACTCTTGAGGTTACTTCTTTTTGGAAAAGAGAGAAAATGCACTATGTTCTGTGAAGTCAGCCACATCACATGCAAGGAAAGCAAATTAATGACCAAAAGGAGAACTAGGCTGAAATTATACAAAGCCACACACTCTCAAGGCAAAGAGCTCTCACAAAATTAACAGGTTTAGTTTTTGTTTTTAAAAACTAGCAGGTTTAAAAATATACATTGCTATGGTAATTTTTCAAACAAGTTGGAAACTTAGGGTTCAGCTCTTTACCTCAGCAAATTAACGTATTACAAGCCTTACTCTAGAACAGGTTTTACCACTAAAAAAACCTAGCTCACATGCACTAGGTTTCAGATTTGCCTGTTGACTATTAATTTTTCTTCCAAAAACATTAATTATAACCTATTTTAATTAAGCCTATATTTAAGTCAAACCAAAATGTGTTTGCAGAAGATACCTTTAGATTCAATTTTTACTATTAAAAATCCCAACTCCATATGCACTAGATTTCAGATTTGCCTTGTGACTCTTCCTTTTTCCTCTAAGAATTAATTATATGCTATTTTAATTAAACCTATCTTTAAGTACAACAATGATGTGTAGACAAAGATAGCTGTGGGTTACATTTTCTGTAATATTACTCTGTCATACTTCTGTTTGGTGTATCTCCTGGTTGAAGAATGGCATAAATAGTTATTATAGCGAGCACAGGACATCTAACTTTTTTTTATTATGACTATTATAAAGGAATATAAAGGTCTTTTGCACTAAGCTATATGAATGCAACAACTTGTGCCACCAAACATTCCCTAGAGAAATAATCAGTTTGGTAATATTGGGCTTTATTATAATTGAAAACGAAAACAACGTATGCAGGAAACCATAAAACCCTTCAAGCTAACTGTAGTCAACGGTAAATCTCATTAGGATATAATAGGCATATTGTGGCAGTCTAAATGCTCTGGGTTCATGGTCTGACTGAATTCCATTTCTGGCACTAGGAAGTCTCTGCAATTTAATCTTACTACCACCCCCATACATCCTTTTCTCCATACCCTTCCCTGTCTAATCTCAAAAGCAAGTATATTTATAACTACACCGTATTAGCCCTGCAAGATGCTTACAATGGTGAGGTTTTATGTACACACATTTATTACTACTGTAATTGCCACTCTTCCCTATGCCGCCACCCACACAAGGATACAGTCCTCCCTATTAAACTCCATTGATAAGGATGCGTAGGAGTCATCTGGGTAGCAAATGCTGGAGAAACTATACTGATGCTCCCATAGGGAAATGGTTATTTTTAAACACTATTACCAAATGAGAGAAACTATAAATATGATGTGTGTGGAGGAGGCTAAGTAAAATTCTCCAGTGCAATTGATTGTAGAGCTCCATATCAGAAGCATTATATAGGAGTTGATTAGGCTAGAGCTGTGCTAAAAACTAAACCCTGGTACATGAGGTTCTCAAGAGAAAGCCAAATAAAAGATTGGTTCCCCCCATTTCCAAGAAATAAATGCTTATGGACTAAACCCAACTGTAAATTAAGAGCTGGGTAGAAACCATGTGCGAGTGTGTGTGTGTGTACATATACACACACTTGCAAGCTTTGTGCTTTCATACACACACATACACTTGCAAGCTTTGTACTTTCATATATATAATAGGTGTATATCAAACACTTATGGGTGAGGTGGGATAAACTGATGGCAAATGTAGGTGGAGGAGTCTGTGTTCCCTGCACTTTTGCACACACAGCACAGCACAAGCTAAGGTGCTGATGTGTCCTTCCTTCCACAAGCTAAGGTGCTGATGTGTCCTTCCTTCCTTCTTCCTTCCTTCAGAAGAACTGAATTGTACACTGATTAATATTTTCATTGAGTGTGTGTACATATGCACACACTTGGAAGCTTTGAACTTTCATAGACACACATACACTTGGAAGCTTTGCACCTTCATATATATAATAGGTGTGTGTGTATATGTATATATGTGTGAGTATATATGTATACATATATAATACATGCATATATACATACACATATATGCACTTGCAAGCTTTGCACTTTCATATATATGTGTATGTGTGTATACACATATAAACACATGCTTGCAAGCTTTACGCTTTCATATATGTGTGTATGTATACCCGTGTATATATACACATACGCATATGTACACACATGCATACACATATACACTTGCAAGCTTTGTGCAAGCTTTCCTTTAAAATGTATGTGTGTGTGTGTTTGACTTCCTATGACTCATGAGACCTCCTAGTCTCATAAGAAGTTGTACACACTGTCCCCCAATCTTGCAAGTGTGTGTTTACATATATACACACATATATTTGAAAGCGCAAAGCTTGAAAGTGCATATGTATTTATGCATGTGCTTTCCTATATACATACACACATATATATACATACATATATATATATACACATATATATGAAAGCACAAAGCTTGCAAGTGTATGTGTGTATGTACATATGCATGTATACATATATGCACGTGCACACATCTATACATGCACGCACCTATTATATATATGAAAGCACAAAGGTTGCAAGTGTATATGTGTGTATGTATATATATGTATATATATATATATACACACACATATAC
Organism: Alligator sinensis; assembly: GCF_000455745.1. Classification (NCBI taxonomy): domain Eukaryota; kingdom Metazoa; phylum Chordata; order Crocodylia; family Alligatoridae; genus Alligator; species Alligator sinensis. The sequence goes on from NW_005842832.1 coordinate 239,600, forward strand.
ATGCACACACCTATTATATATATGACAGTGCAAAGCTTCCAAGTGTATGTGTGTGTATATGTATACATACACACACGAAAATTAATGTACAATGCAGTTCTTCTGAAGCTAGGAGGGAAAGGACACATCAGCATCTTTTTTTTAGCCTGTGCTATGCTGTGTGCACAAAAGTGCAGGAACACAGACCACGTAGAGCAGGTATCCGATATAACAACAGGCATGGCAATACCGAGCAGGTAAATTATAGACTCCCCCCAGTCATTTGAGACAAGCTTCTTCTCTGCCTGCCCTCCAGCCCTGCACTGAAACACTGGCTCTGGCTGCGGATCAGCCCTCCCAGGCTCGCAACCCTCCCCCTCAGGCATTCCCCGGCCCAATCGTGCTCAGGTTTGCCAGCGCTTTGCATGAGAAAGAGTTCATTCAGCACCGCCAAAGACTGCTGCAACAGCCCGGGCGGCAGAGCCCTGGAGCCGGCTTGTCACGGTGCTGATCTACCTACCCCCTTCCAGCCCCCTCCCTCCCCGCTTGATTCAGACGATTAAAATAAAAGCCGGCACAAAGAGGCGCGCCCCATCCCTGGGTGCCAGGCCAGCCCCGCGAGCTCTGAAGGCGAGGTGCCTCCACGGCAGACAAAGCACGTGGAGAAAAACCGATCATCCAAGCGGAACCCACCCCCCAGATCCCAGGCTCTTTAGGGCCCTGCCCTAGAGAGGTCACGGCCCAGCTGCTGTTTGCAGCCTCCTTGCCAGGCTTCCAGGCATCCAAGGGCCGCATGAATAAATCCCCCCGCAGGCTGATCAGGAGCCAGGCGCGGAATAAAAAGCCTCCCCGAGTGCCAAGCGCCCGGGAGCTGGAGGCGGGCTGGGAGGGCACGAGACAGGGAGACAGTGTTGCAAAGACACTGTGCATTCAGTGCAAACCCCCCTCCCGGCCCAAGAAGCCCTCGCGCTCCTCTATGGCCGGAGCAGTTCAAGCTGGCAAGACACGGGCTTGCCAAAAGAGACACTGCAGGGGAAGTCCGCAGCGGGGTGGTTTTGAAGGCAGTGGCGCGTCTGGCTCTCACCCCCACGTCCCGCCCCGGGGCTTGGAGAGCCCCGCGTCGTCTTCTCTGGGGGCAGCCAAGGCAACCGCCATCGGTGCTAGGGCTACTGGCAGGGGCCTCCTTCCACTCCAGCTGCAAGGTACATGTCCTTGACCCCTACCACAGCACATACAGCAAGCGCACAGCCCCCATGGAGACTGAAGGCACTGGCTCCTCTCTCTCTCTCTCACACACTCCGCGGTGGATTTGAAGGCACTGGCTCATCACACATACGCACACAGGGCAGGGGATGGACACACACACATGCACTTCCCTCTCTCACGCGCACACCCCAAACACGCCAGGGAGGATTTGAAGGCACTGGCTTGTCACACATACACACTTTCTCTATCTCACACTCACACACATACAAATACCCCAGGGTGGATTTGAAGGCACTGGCTTGTCACGCGCATACACACACACACTTCTCGCTGTCTCTTACACATACAGAGGGCAGGGCACACACACAAATGCTTCTCTCTCTCACACACTTCTTTCTCTCTTATACATACACACACAGGGTGGGGGACACACGCACCCTTCTCTTTTACACATACACATATGCAGGGCAGGGCAAGGGACACACACACACACTTCTCTTGCTCACACACAAAATCAAACACCCCAGGGTGGATTTGAAGGCACGGCTTGTCACACGTGCTTCTCTCTCTTACACTCATGCACGTGCAGGGCAGGGGACACACACACACAGAGTGGATTTGAACTGGCACTGGCTTGTCACACACACACACATGCTTCTCTCTTACATGCAAACACCCCAGGGAAGGCACTGGTTTGTCACACATACATTTCTCTCTTACACACACACGCACATGATGGATTTGAAGGCACTGGCTTGTCACACAAACGCTTCTCTCTCTCTTACCTACAAACACCCCAGGGAAGGCACTGGCTTGTCACACATACACACACTTCTCTCTTACACACCCCTCTCTTACACACACGCACGATGGATTTGAAGGCACTGGCTTGTCTCACACACACGCGTGTGCTTCTCTCTCTTATCCACAAACACCCCAGGGAAGGCACTGGCTTGTCTCTCTCACGCTTACACATACACACACACACACAGAGGCTTGTCTCACATACATGCTTCTCTCTCCTCTCTCTTCCCCGCTGTGGATTTGAAGGCACTCACACACACACACACACACGGTTGATTTGAAGGCCCCGGTTTGCGACACACGCACACGCCGCGCCCCGCCGAGCCCAGCTCGCCTCCAACCCCCGCGGCGGCAGAAAAAGTTGCCGGGCCAGTTTGCAGCCGCCCTCCCCGGGCCGCCGGGCTCTCGGCAGCTGCGCAAACTTCCCCTCCCCTCCCCCGGCTCGGGCACGGGGCCCTGGGGCACGGCCAGCTCCTCCCCCGCTGCGCCGGGAGAAACCTTCCCTCTCCGCCCCCCGCCCGGGGCAGCCGGCTCCGGACGGGGCAAGGCGGGGTCTTTCCAGTCCCGAGGTCAAGCCGCAAGCCCGGTGGATGCGGTCTCCTCCCAGTCCGGGAGCAGCCGCTTTGCTTTCCCTCCCCTCCCCCTTCCCACTGCCCGCGCCCGGCTCCCGGCCCGGGTGGGGGGGCAGGAGGATTCCTCGAGAGCAAAGCAGCGGCGTCCAGGCTTGGCTCTGCCCAGCCCCTGCGTGTGCGTATGTGTGCGCGGGAGCGTGTGCAGGCGAGCTGCTTTTCCAGGCACGGCTGCAAGGCACTGGCACAACCCGCTTGCTGGAGGGCAGGGCGATCTCTGGCAAGGATGACAAAGCCAGCCCCTTGAGTAGGGTTCAGTTCCAGCTGATTTTATTTCCTTCCCGAAAAAAAAAACCAACCCCCCCCAAAACAAACAAACCCCAAAACAAAGAGGTTATTTACAGGTATATCAACAATCTGACAGGCAGTGAACTTGACATGATTAGCTGGCATGATTAAAAAATTTTGCTTGTTTTTTAAAATTATTATTCCTTCTCCTCCTCCTTTCTTCTGCTTTCCCGACCTTGTGTTATGGGGGTGCTCGTTAGACAAGAAGTAAATTCTACACAGCAATATTGCACAGGATGGATGACCAAAAAACGTAACAAATCCAAAAAAAAAAAAGAAAGAAAAAAAAGTTAACCCCTTAACGGAACCACCTCATTAGGCAGACGTCCTAGTGCCTGTCATGTTATATTAACATACATAAACACACAATCTTCTTTTTTTTCGCTTATTATAATACAGACTTAAATGTACAAAGATGTTCTCACTTTTTTTTTCATCTTAAACACAACAGCTAGAAACCTGAATACATATGCTATCATCATGCCATAAGAGACTAAAACAATTATATTTAGCGACGAGTAGAAAGGATTAAATAGTCAAATACAAGAATGAAAAAACGCAGTACATAGTGTCGCGAACTCAAATCGGCATTTAGATAGATCCAGTGGTTTGAACGGCACGTTTTCTTCTCTTTTTTTATCTTTCTTTTTTTATTTATTTCTTTTTTTGCTTATAAAAAAGTGCAAAAGATGTGGTTTACAAGTTAAAGGTACAGGATCCCTTATTTTCTCTCTCTCTCTCCTGTAAATGCACCAGTTTTAAAGCGCCTGTACGGTATGTGGTTTACTTCATTAGAGGATTCTTTTTTTTTTTTTTTTTTAATTTTCCCTACGAAAAATCATCATACAGTGTATTGGTTTTATTCTTCCCCCTCCCCAGGGAAATGTATCCCCTCCCGAGAAATGAATGAGAGTGAACAATGGGCACTGGCGGCAGGTAGAAGGGATACTGTCACTTTAAGATGCCTGCAGATTGGAGTGTAAACATGAGCAAGTAGGGGCTGATTTTTTTGCGCGTGGAAGTGTGAGACGGATGAACCAGCGGCCCTGTGGTCATAATCATCAGGAAATCCAAACAGCGATTGACACCGAGTTACACCCCCTTTATATATTTTTTACAAAAATACACTGAGAAAATAATCAAACGTTTTTCATCTCTCTTCTCTTTTTTTTTTTTGTTTTTAAAAGTGTCAAAAGTCTACATTTAAATATAAAAAATTAAAAGTTAAAACTCTAGCCCTTCAGTGAAGGAGACATAAAAATGGTGCGGGGAAACAACGCCAACTACCAAAAAAGGACAAAGAAATACAAAGTCAGAAATGTTTGGCCAGTATAAATACGTCCACTTAGAAAATGGCATCCGATTACATTGACAAGGAAAGGGGGGGGGGGGGGCAAAAAACAAAACAAAACCAAAAAAAATTAAAAAAAAAAAAGAAAACCAAAAAGAAAACCAAAAAAAATTAAAAAAAATAAAGACAACCCATACGAGGATGGAGCATCGGTGAGAAAAAACAGTCTTCTCATTTACAGCTAGAAGGAACAAACACATACATACTCCGAGAAAAAAATTTGGTCCTGAATTTTTGTTGTTGTTTTGTTTTTCAAGTCCAGCACAGATTTGAGTTGCGTTTGAATCCTTGAAAGAGTTAAGAATGAAAAAAAGCTGGTGATATTTTTGTAGGAATCAAACATAGCGCCATCTATCTGCTTTTTATATTATCCTAACACTAGTTGTTTTTTTAACTGTTCAACAGTCTTACAGAAATCTTAAAAAGATAGACAGGATAACATGCTATATTAAACCCCACCAGTGAAATAATCCAACACCATCACGATTCTGAGCAAGAAGAAAAAAAAACCCAACATTTTTTGTGTGTGTATTTGTGTGTGTTGTGGGTTTCTTTTTTTTTTGCAAAAGCCATCGGCCTCCATTTCCCCTGTACCACATCGTTACAGACACTGGGTTGTGTATCGGTCTCCGCTTGAAAAAACGATTAAAAAAGTTTTCAGTGTTCATGAAGTTTTGTTGTATTGATTTATTCCTCTCTGTATAATATAAGGTGACAGTGAAAAGCGATGCCACCTTCTTTTCTGTACGTGCAAATCCGTTTCAGTTTATTATTATCTTCTCCTAGTCGTGTTCCCAGTTACTTTTTCTTTTAATGGTTAAAAAAACAACCTCCTTCTCCATCCAACTAGGAAATCAGTTCAGCCTCGAGCTCAGTTCGCCCTTTCCTCTTCTCCCATCTCTCTGCATCTCCTCTTGCTGCAAGAAACAAATGGACACGGGATCCCCCCAGCCCCCCACTCACTCTCCGGGTGATTTTTCTTGTTTCTTTTCCCCCCGATCAGTTCGGATCTCACTCTCAGGAGTGAACACACAATAACAACAAAAAACTGTCGAGATCTTCAATCAA
>NW_005842832.1:245053-245620 GCF_000455745.1 Alligator sinensis
AGGTAGCAGCATGAGGCTGGTCTCTCGGAAGGGGGTGTGTGCGAGGGGGGCTGTGTCCAAGCAGAGAAAGGGGCGACTTGCCTTTCTTTTCATCCTTTGCAAAACAGCACGATCACTCCTGCCATCGTCTCATTCTTTTATTCTTAAACAAGTTAAATCCACGCGTGTGCCTGGCTCTGCCCCGGGGCGTCTCTCGGCCCGGCTCAGTAGGTGAAGACCAGGTTGGAGATGCTGGACTCCAGCCAGTCTCCGGAGATCATCTCACTTACCTCCGGGGTGCAGTAGTCCGGGAACTCAAAGTGCGAGCCCGAGCCGGGCTCCAAGTTAAAATCCAGGTCCCGGTCCAGCACCGAGGAGCTGAAGCTGCCCAGGGACATGCTCTCGAAGCCGGGGCTGGGGTTGAGGTCCAACAGGTCGTCCTCGAACTCGTCGTCCGACGAGGAGGAGCCGGACGAGGAGGAGTGCGAGGAGGCGGAGGAGGAGTGCGAGGTGGAGGGCGCCGGCGAGGCGGCCCGCAGGCTGGTGTAGCTGCGGTGGTCGGCGGGCGAGCTGCCGCCCGGCGGGCAG
>NW_005842832.1:246536-253036 GCF_000455745.1 Alligator sinensis
GTGTCCCCTCTTCCCCCTTTTCTTTTTTTTTTTTTTTTTTTCCCCCGGGCGCCCCCCGCCGCTCTCTGTGAATGCAGCGGCCGGGCTGCCAGAAGAGGACCCCGGAGTTTCTTTAAGAAAGAAACAGGAGGGGAGGGGGGAAAAATCGCTGCAAGCCTCCAATCCAAGTGGTGCCCCAGTCTCCTGAGCAGTGTGTGTCCCCCCCCTTTGCCCCGCAGCAGTTGCTTCCAGTTCACAAGTGCTTGGCTTTTGTTGTTGCTTGTTGAGGGGGTTGTTTTTGTTTGGGAGGTGGGTTTTTTTGAGAAGAAAAAAAAAACCAAACACAGGCAAAAAAAAAAAAAAAAAAAAAAAAAAAAAAAAAAAGGCAGAAACACCCCGCCCCAGGGAACGCGGGGGGTCAGGGGTCAGGAGTTGGCGCAGGGAGTGATCGGGCTGGTGCGAGGTAGGGGAGCCCCGTCCCCCCCGCCCCCCTGCAAAAAAAGAGGAAAAAAACCCAAAAAAGCAAAGAAAAAGCCCCAGTCCGGCAGACGAGGAGCATGGAGGAGCGTGTGCCTTCCCCGCAGGAGGAGCGGGGACTTAATGCCCTGAGTCCCGGGTCGCCTTCCTCTGCCCGCAGCACCTCCGGGGAGAGCCGCGCACATGCACACAGCGGGGCTCGGGCTCGGGCTGCCGCGGCCTCTCCCCCCGCCCCCCGACACAGCGCACTTGTGTCTCCGGCTGCAGCTTAGAGCGGACCCCAATTCCGCCTCGCGCCTCTTTATCCTTTCACAGTCCCGGCGCCGACCAATCAGCCGCTGTTTCCAACGCTTCCTCGTGCCAAACCCCGCCCCGCTCGCCCCCATTGGCTTGGAACCCGATGCAATAATAATCACCGCGTGCAATGAGAAGCTCTAAATCTGACCTCATTCCAATTTCCAGAGCAAACTTTTTAAAAGGGCCAGAAGTGCAGCTGAGATTTCTGAGCCTTGTCTCTCCCCCCCCCGCGGCTTTTTTTTTTTGCATTTCTCCTCCCTCCCCCGCGTGTGCGCGCCACGATTATGTACTCAATGATTGAGGGGTGAGAAGGGGGGGGAATAAATTATAGCCATTATGCTAATAAAAGGGGGTGGGGAGGAGAGACATCCTGTATAGAGAAGCTGTAGTTTCTTCCAAAAAAGAAAAAAAAAGGGGGGGGGGGGGGATTATTTGTGAATTTTAGTTCTCAGCACTGGAAGGGGAGAAAAGGCAGCATGTGGTGGCAGGATTCATTGCAGAGAGGATTCATTGTAAAGCAGAAATAGGGAAGAAGAGAGACAGTGATGATTAATGGATGACAGATGAGCTACTGAGAAAGTGGATTGACACCTGTCATGAGACAGTCGCATTAAACTCCTGTATCACAGATGCTGGTACATCCCATAACTGGCTGATAGCCAAATCCACTAATATCCACTAATATCTAAAGCAGGGGTTCCCAACGTTTATGTGCCCAAGGGCACATTTCAATTGAAAAGAAAAAGCAGTGGGCGCCAATATGACAGCATTTTTTGTTGGAATAATGATTTTTACTCATCGTGAAAATGCACCCTGTTACCCAAAAAAACCTCAGGGGGTGCTACGGTGTCCATGGGCACCACATTGGGAACCGCTCATCTAAAAACTCCCATCTCCTAAAGAGGTTGCATGTTCAAACACTACCCAGGAGGGACATCGGATTCATTTTCTTCACGGGGACTTAAATTGAAGATCAGCAACAGGGTTGGGACATTCGTTCAAGTCGAGCAAACTAATATGCTAAAGGCAGACAAGATTCTTTGGGTATCTTGTATCAGACCAACTACATAGTTGGCAAAATTGTTCTTTGCAAGCTTTTGGGCACAAACACCCTTCTAAAATCATCTGACAATAATGAATGCTCTTTAGTGGTACCGCCTGTCTCCTATCCTGGCTTCTACCTATCTCACTTTGTCCTGGCAGAGGGTGGGTGGGAGGGAGAGGTGTTTGCCCCAGCAGAAGTTACTCTTTCACACCCTCCTCTTTGCTTTATCATTGTATTATAGCCATTACAGCATCCTGTTGCCCAGCCCACTTGGTTTAAGCTGAACTAGTGGAAGGTGATGGAGTTCCCCCCTTCTCACAGCCCTGAACAGTGCATGGTGAGTATTTGTGACAGACCTGGTTTTTATCTGATGGAGGGAGGGGGGAAAGGGAGCTCTCTTGAGTAGTTCTGAGCTGCTCTATAACCAGTTATACATCAGAAAGGGTTAGCACATGACTGACAGTATTATATATTAAGGGCAGATTTGCACTTGTTTTGCAGTTAGGTATCTGTATTTTTCAAGCATATCTGTACTTTATTGTTAAATCCACTTAAAAACACTATAGGCTGCTTTACGTGCTCCTTGTACTACATTTTATGTGCTCCTTGTTGTGCTTTAATGGAAGTCAGATTTCAAGGATTTTAAACTAATATTTTTAAGCCATCACTGGTTTTCTCAGTTTTAAACCCACTATTGCCTTTTTCTCTACATTAATTCAAAATAGTAGAGTTGACACCCCAAATATCAACTAGTTTAGGCCCCTATTGTTTTACGTGTCCACTGTTGTAATTTGATGGAGGTCAAATTTCAAGGACTTTCTAAAATCAACGCTTTATCTCCACCGAACAAACTCTTTTTAAGACAAGGATATAACAGTTATGTGTGCTGTCCAGCTCTTGTTTTAGGCTCTCCGCGACAAGGTAAATAAACATGAGTGCTAAAGGGATAGGCAGACCCCATAAGAACAACAACAAAATTACTTTACTCCAAAGTTTGCGTATACCATTAGCCATGTTAGCATTGGTTTAACCATTAGCATTGGTTTAACACTAAAAGTGTTAAATCAGTCTGCAATTACACTTCCACTGAATGAAATAAAAGATGTATTAAGCAGGAAAAAAAATTGTGGGGATATTTCATAGTTCTAAGAAAATAGCATCAAATAAATATAAATTTGGGGAGGAGGGAAAGCATATGACATGGCCCTTTCAAGTACTATATTTGATTTGAGAAGCTGTCTGTTTTTTAGGCCCCAAAGTTGACCCAGGCTAACAATATGATGTTCTGAGATAAAGGCTGCACATTCTAAAAAAGTACGTGTTTGCATGTTGTGTGTTGTAAACCTACAGTTATGTTACTGAGAAATGTTTTTAAAAAGATACAATACATTGGCCAATAGAGATAGTCATTTATCCACTGGCTTTTCAACAGCACCTTCTTCTCAGTTACAATGGTATCTCTAGTATCATCAATGTGATTTTATGATATTTATATTCATGCAAGTATTGAAGAATTTGGCCCTTTTCTCTCATATCTGACATCAAATACATTACTTTATAAAGGACCAACTCTCATTGCAATCGGTAGGAGGACAAAAGTGTCTTGATGTCAAAGGCACTACTGACTTTATTCACACTAGTCTATCCATGTGTAAAATCCTGAAAAGCTGTAACTGAAAAGAGCCAATAACAAACTCCACTGCTTCACTAGTTACCTTAACTATCTACAGGGATTTCAATGGATAGTAATCAAACATGTTACATCTAAATGTAAATTTGTTTAAATTGCAAGCTGCCTAAAATATCTTCATGTTTCTAAATAGGATAAAAAAGAAATCAGCTTACCAGGCCTCAAGTGAATTGTAGAGACTGATACAAAAAGCCTAAAAAATGTAGACCAATAGAACTTTTTTCACCTAATGCTGTTATAAGATACAGGGTTTTAACAACTATCAATAAAAATATCTTAATATTAATGTCAGTATTTATGTTAATGTAAACAGCCACTCCTAATTCATTTTAGATCAGAAAGTGTGTTTGTGCGCGTAGGGATGGAGGGAAGGTCAATTTTTGCCAAATGGAAACATATAAACCTGATAAGGTGAAATTTTGCACATTTACACGGTGTGACCACACCATGATAAAACATGGAGGAAACATTATGCAATTATTTTATTATAATATTTTGGCTGTGTCCTTAATCATTGTTTCCACACTCAGTTCTTGAAAGTGAGCTGAGAACATAACTTGGACAAAAAATGCATAGTATAGGTAAAATATTAGAAGCCAGCCTTCAGCTAAAAGGCAGTTATGATAGCACTGTCAAAAATCTCTGCACGTTTTACAATTTAGCAGGACTTGAAACTTTGATTTCCTGCAGCTTTCTCAAGACTGGGGCGTGGGGGGAGGGGGAAGATTGAAGGACACTAGGTGGCAGCGCTGAGCCTTTCCTGCACAAATAAGAGGACGTGGGAAAACGTGGAGCTAACAAAACCAAGGTTTTATTTTTTCCATGATTTTATTCACCACGTACAGCTGTAAGGTTCTGACTGAATTTCAGCGCATTCTTATAAAAAATGCTCTCAGGGGGAAAACATATAGGCTCACCTGGACACTTTTAAACATTTTCAGACCCCAAATCTCATTAAACTGACAGGGACAATTAAAGTTTTTATTACTAATAATTATAATAGGTAGAGCTGCATATTAAACATAAGAGGGTTGAGAAATCAGTTATTAAGACCTATAGCTTCCAGACACACCTGGTGTGTTCAGAACTACACGAACTGACTGAAGCTTTATATAAGAATACGGTAGGTCCAAACATGGTTTCTATCAGTTAAAAGTGTTTTAAGAATACACTGATTTAGTAATGCAGTGGGTCTTTTCTTTTTCTGAAACTGAAGAGTAATAGTATTTGGGGTTATTTGGTTGCTGCTACTGCTACTGATCCCCCCCTTACTCAATTGAGTAGCCTGAGAAATGAACTGGAATTAGATCAGATGGGCTTTTTGGAGACAAGCCTTTTCTAGTGTTAAGACATGCTTATACATGTTGCCCTCTGCATTGAAAGTATAATGGCTGGGCAGTGAACATAAGAGACAATGATGAAGAAATCATCAAGGCCTTAAAAGTGACTATATAATCAGTGACATCAAACAAGAGGAAAATATTCTACTGGAGACTGAGGCCTTGAACCGGAGGAAACTGTGGATTCATTCCAAAGTTGGTGGAATGAATTAAATTAATGTCATCCCATCCCCTGCTTACACAGAGACCACTATATTCCTTTTATAAATCATTACAGAAAAGTCACAGAGAAAAGTAGGGCTGGCAGGGACCTCCAGAGGTCATCTAGTCCAACCCCCTGCCTGAAGCAGAAACATCCCTCTACAAACCATCCCATACAAACCGTAATCAAAACTCTAGATAAGACCACTGTCAACCCTGACCCAGTATAGGCCTCGTAACCCAGCAGTTTTCAAACTTTTTAAAGGAGTGTACCCCTTCTGGTGGCAGCAGCTGGACATGGTGTGAGGGGGGGGTGCTGCACGTGGCAGTGGTGGTGCGGGGTGGTGGATGGCAGCAGTGGCAGCCATGTGTGAGCTTCCCCACCATGTCCTGCTGGCTTGGTGGCACCTGTGCAGCCTGCAGTGGAGAGCCGCTGCCCCCCCCCCCCCTTCCTGCTCCTGAGGGGCGGTGGGTGGCAGCGCTCCATCCCCACCAACCTGCGCGTACCTCCTAGCACCTTTCCAAGTACCCCCAGGTATGGGGGTATGCATACCCCTGGTTGACAACCCCTGCCCTAACCTGTCACAGGTAAAGCAGAGGAGCCACAGCAGCCAATGTCCTCCCTTCCATAAAACATTATGTATATCCAGTTTCATCCATCAGGCACTGTCTATAGATCCCCTACCGTTCACTTGATGCTTACCACGTGCATCCTCTTCTAACCATGCAGCATATCGCTGTAGTTTTAGTGTGCCTGGTGTGTCTGTGGCACGCAGCCAACTAGATACACTGCACGCACAACCGTATATAATCCTATGATATATCAAGAATAAATCCAGCCCCACTTATGTATTCTTTTCTAGCCTGTGCTGTAATTTCTGAGGCTGTGAGCAGGCTAGGACTGAACAGCCCCGTGCTTTTAAGATGTCTTGTCTCACAAAAGAAAAAACCGGCTGGAAAAATAACACCCACCCCCTTCCAGCCTCAAAGCCAGGCAGTGATGCCCGGGACCCCAGAGCAGCAACAGCTGAAGTTGTGTCTTCCAGCCTCCTCTTTCCGGAGCTCTCCCTTGAGGGCTCGGACGGGGTCACAGAGAGAGGCTGGAAACTGATGCAACCCCTATAGAAGAAAAAAATCCCCCAAACCCAATCCCAAGTCAACCCAGCCCGGGGGCAGTGCTCAGTGAACAAGCAGCCCTGGCTTTCTGGCGGGATCCAAACACCTGCCGGAGGAGGAGGAGGAGGAGGAAGAGGAGGAGGGGAGGCTGGCGCGGGAACAGAGGATGCGGCAGATGGCAGGTAGGTAACAGGTCGCTCTGGCAGGTCGCCTCCCGCGGCTGGGGGGGCGAGGGGGGGCAGCCCTGCGTGGCGGGGCTGAACTTTGCATTCGCCCGCCCAGGCGCCGCCTTCAGCAGGGCCGCGGGGGGGCTTTGCCCGGAGCTGTTTGCACAGCTGGAGGCAGAAAGGAGCCA
>NW_005842832.1:253364-263201 GCF_000455745.1 Alligator sinensis
CAGCGGGCTCCTGTCGCCTCGGGGTGGCGCCCGCGCTGCTCCCCCTCCCGCGCCACCCTGGGGTGCCAGGTCCCGGGCTGCTCGGGAGAGGAGAGGAGAGGCAAAGCTCCCGGCTTTGCGGCCGGAGAAGTCCTCGCCTCGGGGGACGGGGTTTGTTCCCGAGTCGAAACCACAAGGGGAACCGGCTGGCATGTCCTGAGGGCTGCCTGCCGTCGGACCTGGCCTGCCTCCAGTCACAGGCAAAGGTTGAGAGCCTCTGGGCTGGGGAGTTGGTTTCCCAGGTGGGTGATGCCTGTGTGGGTTCTTTTGAATGCACACACGCACTGCATTCATACATTACACCCCCGCACCCCTGGTTATATTACACACAGGCACACACACACACACACACACACTGCATTTATAAATTACACTTGTGAGCACACACTACATTCATACATTCATATACATGCACACACCACCCACCTGCATATATTACGCATGCACGCACTGCATGAATCTATTACACAGACACACCACATTGGTGTATTACACACACTGCACGCATATATTACATGCAGTGCATTCCTGTATTCCACACATGCATGCGCACAGTGCATGCATGTATTATACGTGTGCACTGCATGGATATATTATGCACATGTGCACTGCACGTATATATTGTGCGCACTGCATGCATATACTGTGCACACTATTCATAGTATATACACTGCATTCATATTACATGTGCACGCACACTGCATGCATATATTACACATACTGCATTAATGTATTACATGTGTGCGCACATATATACTGCCTTTATATATTATATACTGCATGCATATATCCTTACTCATTGTTTTCCCATTTCCAAATCTCTTTCCATTTGTACAGGCCCAGTTATAAGACAAGTGCCCCTGCCCCAACATTAAACATTGCATACATAGACCATACACAGCCAATGTGAGGAACACATGTTGCATTTCTCCCAGGACAAGTGGTGCCTGTGTTCGTCCTGGAACAGAAACGTCCCAGGATTGGTGTGTCCACACGTCCCCTTCCATTCCAATCAGGGTTTGGTGAGCAGCCGAATCCACTGCTGCTTTTCTGCCATTGATTCAGTGATGCAATCCTGGGATAACTGTTCAGACACACTTTGTGATATCCAGGGACAAAGCGTTAGCAATTCTTATTCCATGAACCTTCCTAGGGTTTGTCCTGAGGCAACAGGCAGGGATATCTGACCCAACTGCACTTTGTCCCAGGATGAAGGGGTTTCTCTTGGGACAAATGTGACTTCTGTTGCAGCCTGAGAGGAAGGCAAGCCAGCTGTAGACACCAACCCTTGAACCTGATACAAGAGTCATTTATCAGATTGCTATGATTTATTCGAACTTAGGTTTCTGACATAGGTAAGGTTATTCTCTTGACTTCACCTTTACTAAATGTGAGTAAATACATTCACTTTCATGCATGTTATGTTTAAACAATACAGTATTGGTTGCTTAGTTAATTAAATGAAATGCTCAAGTTAATTAAATAGATGCATAGTCCTGACTGATACTTGTCAATCAATGATAAAAGTGTCAAAAAGGAAAATCCTTTTCCTTATTCAGAAAATCATGTTTGCTAAATATAGCAAGGTCACATGATACCATAACCATATATGAAGCCATTTGTGTAAATAAGTATTTGTCTAGGATTATTCACTATCTACCAGTGCTTAAGCAGTGTCCTGCTCCCACCCCCTGCTGCCCTACAGGGAGGTACTATGTGATTTGGGCTGCACTGTACTGCTGCAGCCCAAATAGCAGAAAGCCCCTCCCTCTGGCAGTTGATTCTTTGGAGCTGTCAGACTGCCACCTGGTGCTGGTAGGGGAAAGCCACCTGCCAGCATTGGCCCCTGAGCTGCCCCTAATCCCACTTTCCTTGAGCCCCCTTAGCACCACCTCTCTGCCCAGACAGTCCGCTTCCTCTCCCCACAACCTGGACATGGCTCAGCTGCGGTCCCTGGAGATCTCTGATCTCCTTTCCAGCATGTACACAGCCCACTCCCCCCGCCTCCCAACCCCCGGAGGCCTCCGATCCCTCCACACAAACACGACTCAGCATCACTACCCCGGAAACTTCCCACCCTGCCCTGACACAGCCAGAACTGCCCCTGCCAACCCCAGAGACTCAATTCTTAGCTTCTGCATAAACACAACTCACACCCTGCATTCCCACCCTGCTCCATTCCCTCCTGACTGTCCCACACAGACCCTACCTGGACCTTCAGGCTGTGTCTGTGCTGGGGGACAAGATCTGAGGTCCCAGCAGGGGCTGGATTCCTGCAGTTTTTGAAGAAGAGGGTGTGGGGTCTGGCAGATCAACCTCTCCGTCACAACTAAAGGGATCTTGGAGTGTTTTGGGTGAGTCCTGACACCCCACCCCCACACAGACATGGCCTGCCCTGCCCTCACCCCCAGGGCTCCTGAAGACTCCTGACCCCCCACTCCAACTCCTACCTGGAGATGGCCTCCACCCTCCTATCCCTGGCCCCAAACTGCAGAATCCTACCTCTGCTTGGGCCTGACACCCTGACCCTGGCCCCCCACATGGACACAGCCTGCCTCTGCCCTTGCGGGCCCTTGGACCCCTGACCCCCTGAACAGATATGGCCTGCCCTGCCTTCACCCCTGTGGACCCTGGAGACCCCTGATGCCCCTGGCCCCCTGCCCTGACATGGCCTCCATCCACCTGTTCCCAGCCCCAAACTGAGGGGTCCTGTCTCTGCTGGGACTGGGGACCTTAGACCCATCCCCTGCACAAACACTGCTCTGCCCCCAGTGGGAACCAGAAACCCTGGACCGGCTCCCTGCAGACACTGACCAACCCCCTTACCCCGATTCCCAGAACCTCAGACACTCCCTACTAACTCTATCTGAAGGGCTGGAGAGCTGAAGAGTGAAGATCTGCAAGCCATGGGGATAAGGATCCCTTGGGTTGCTGGAGGGGAACTGACAAGCTTGAGAAGATAGCAGACTTGCTCTGTCTGCTGTCTGACAGCCTGACAGCTGAGGGAGGGATGGATGGGGTGTTGAGGGGAAGGAGGGCAGGGTCCCTTGGAGCACCAGTCAGTCAGGCCTGACCTGTGCCCTGGACTGCTGTCTCCTAAATTCAGATGGAAAGAAGAGCCTGCAAAGCATGCTGGGATGTGTGCTGCAGGTCTCCCTGGCTGGGTGCTTTTAGTGTTACAGGCCGCCTGCAGAGTACACAGACAGCTCATTGCACTTATATACAAGTTCAGTTGTTTGAAAATCAACCAGTTGAACATCAGCTACAGCTAGTTGATCTGAACATTTGTATGCATCAGAGGGGAAATAGAGCAGTTCATCCTTCACTTCTGGCCTCTTCAGTGGACCTATGGGTAATAGAGGTGTTAATAATAGTAAGTAGGTTCTCAAGTAATATTTTTCCTGAATAAGCTTATAAAAGCCAGCACTCTATATAACATCTGTTATCTTACACTAATTATATAGTTTGTGCGATAAGATTTCTCATTTAATTTTGAAAAGCAATACTTGTTTCCAAATAAGCATTTTGTGAAAAAAGTATTTGCTCTTAGAAGTGGATCCCTTTGAACACAATGTAGTCAAAGGTGATAAAGTTTTACACTATATCTTTCCATATAATATTGATAAATCTGTCACATTTAAGCAGTACCTATGATTAATCTTTATGTGCAGGTGTGCCTAAGTGAGGCAGGATGTTTGAATCTGCATCACCCTATGCAGTCTGTATTTAATTTTGATAAATCTCTTTCAGAAGTAATAAATCCTCTGAATGGGATATCAGAAAGCTACAATATCTATTATATATTATTACCATTAATAGCTTCAGTTCATATTTCTCATGGTAAGAAGTAGTCCAGAATTCTAAGTAGGCATCAGCAGCAAATTAAACAAATTGAATAGTTGAGTTTTGCTTTTAGCACCTAAAAAGATGCCTTCAGATTCAATAACTTGTGCAGAGTATGAGTATTACAGTTGAAGACTTTGTGAAAAATATTAATAATTTGCATTGGAAAATTCTCTGTTTAAACTATTCATTTGATTTAGGTGGACTATCTACAGGATTTAAGGTCACATTTAGAATATATCAGGGCACTTTCTCACATATGTATGTATAGGGAGGAATATGTAAAATAGTAAGACTAGACCATATATTCCTTCCTATAAAGACAAAAAGACACCATATGTATTTTTATAGCTGGTTGAGGAGCTAAGGGGTTGCAGAATTTGGCCCCTAAATAAGTTGTTTAAAATAGGTTAAGTATAAAATTAAAGTGCCTTACAGACAAGGTATGAAGTTTGCATTTGGACAAAAGTGTTAGTTTTGTTCTGACTTTGCACTGGTTTCTGTTCAGAGGTTAACATGTACTCTTTTACACTGCAACCTAAGGACAAATAGTGGCTAAGACACACTACTGTGGGCCAGTGTAGCTCTAGGGCTTAGTGTAGATGTTTGTGTAAAAGTAAACAAAATTTAGTACTGGTTGTACCCTTTATAGTTTAGAAATACTGTAAGATGTGTTCATTTCTTTAAAAATTTTATTTTATTCTTCATAAAACTCCCCTTTGAAGTACCATTGAATGTTTACTCACAAATTGACAAAACGCTGTATATGATTTTTTCTGAGGTTTTTTTACATGAGAAGAATAAATTCACTAGCAGCCAAGGATAGTTAAAAACATTGCAGAAAATTATAGTGCTTATAACAGATTAGTTGGTAAAAATGTCAGTTCAACATCAAATTCTTGTAGGAATGGGTGAAATGTCAGAATCATATAGAAACAGGTACCACAGACAACAGACTGCCAAGTAGAAATAACTGAGCTCCCAGAAGCAGTCTAGTTGTGGCAGCAGAGAGCTCATGCAGGCAAATTTAACTGTAAAAATTGATTACATTACATTAGGAAGCACAAAGCTCATCATTGTTGCAGTTTGACTGCTTTCAACACGCAAGCTACCTAGGGTATCTCTATATTTGCAGTGTAAGGATATATCTACAGTACAGACTTATCAACATGCTAAGTTTCTTAGCTTGGTGATAATGTTCAATTTGGCTAAGACACTAGGGAATCATCTATTCAGTGTCATTCATCAGTAGTTTACTATTAATGTATTTTTCAGTAGAAAAAATGGTCTACAGAAAACAGACTTTTTTAAACTGTGAAAAATGTTGATTGTGCACAAATTTTTCAACATCTTGTAAGCAAAATCAAAAAACGTTTTTTGTTGAGTTGGGTTGACTATTAATCTGTGCACTGGTTGAGATATGGTGCCACAGTGAAGTTTTATTCTGAGTGCTTTGTGTCTGTCCTCTCCAGTGAGCCAAGCTGGTCTATGAACACTGTGTGTATATATGCCCTAGCCACGAGGAAAGGATACAGACCACCCTGAAAGACACATTCTGATCAAGAAGTCTTGCTTGCTGGAGAGAATGACAGCACAGGGCATCTGAGCTATAGCTTCATAGGGCATTATAGCCACTCAGGCAGGTGCAGAGATTACCACTGATGTGAAATGAAATGTTTCTATATTTACAAAATGATGTTTTTCCACCAGTTTCACTATTTTGTCTTTGTCCTGCAGCAGGATAAAAGCCTACCGTGAAAATATATGAATTTCCTGTGGGATTGATATTCGTTCCATTTATTGTTCATCTCTACTTTTGAATACTCTGTACTGTACTGGCATTTGGGAGTTAGAAAAGACCAGTCTTCCACAGTGAAAAATCTGTTGTCCCATTTTGGTCATGCTGAAATCTCCATTCGGTAACTTGGCTCCCGTAATCCCACTGAGCTTTCAATTGGTACCGGAAGTCATTCAATTATTTTTACTACCGGCCATAATTCACTTTAGAAGACATGGATCCTGCTGCTTCCAGCCATACAAGTAGGTGGCTAAACAATTAGAATAGTAGCCCCAAGTATCTCCATTCCTCTCTTTTAACGGGGTCTAGATTTCATTGGTGAATAACAACTATTTAACACTGTACTACAGCTTCTAGATCCTGTTTCCTGACAAACTGATTCAGCCCTTATGTCTAAAGGCCCTTCAAAGCAGTGATTTTTGGAGTTGGCACCCTGTTCTGTTGAACAGGGCAGTTCATATCTCTGAGCCATTCTTTCAGGATGTTTGTAGAGCAACAAAAAATGTTGGTTTGGTTACACCTGGTTTATTGTGTTCAGTTAATTTTTTGTAAATCTGAGGACCGGATTCTGTTGTAATCACAAGTCCATATTCACAAACCAAGTACTGGCACATTTGGCTGTAGTGCCAATACTTGGGTCAGAATGGCACTTCAGATGACATTGATAATATCTGAGTCTGTTATGATAAAATGTAGCAATGTGAATGTTACACATTGTTGCCTGGTTTGGGAAGTAGGAAGAGGATATAGTTACATCTCCCTGATTCACATAGTGCATCTGCTCTGGTTTAGGAGTTGTTACAATTTAAAGCAGCTGTCTGTGATCCCTCAAAAGATTACACAACAACTGAAAATTAGTGGAGTGCAGGTGTGTTTGGCCCCCCCTTCCAATTCTCAACACAACTCTTATATCCACTGACAGCTCCATCTTGGAAGAATTCTCAGCAGGACAAGCAAGGTTGCATTTTGGCCTTTTGCACAGCTTCAGCAGCACAAAAGGACTTATACAGGGTGTGGGAGACTATTCACTCCAGTGTTGTTGTTAATAGAAATAGTTTTTATCCTGAATCAGGTTCACAATGTTGCATTAAGACAAGTTTTTTGCATTAGTTTTCTTCTATATTTTTCAAGTCAGACAAGCGAAACGCAACTGAAAGTTAGTGACTGGTCAAGCACAAACTAGTTGCCTAATGGATATATCTTTATTTTCAGCCATCATAATGTAGATTACAATTTGATTAACAAAAGTGTTTATGGTTTTAATTATATCAATCAAAATTATGTTAATTTATACAATATACACCATACAGTTCTATTAATTATATTAATTTAACAATTCTGATTCTGGCTATTTTTTGATTGTGTAGAAAATGACTATGTTACACTGCTTTTGCTTTGAGAATGAGGTTAATATCTCCCGGTTTTTAATGTAAATATATTGAGAAACATGCCATTGCAGGAATGTCATTTCATTTTTATTTGCTAAAGTATCTCCTTTTCATTCTCTGCTTTTACATTTACTACTATAATTGCCAAAATGCTTTCAACAAAGACAATACATTAACTTTTAAACTTAACATGTAAGAGATTTATAAGTGTTCTAAAGAATATTAAAATAGACTGCATAACTCAAATATATCAATGATTTTTCATTTATTCTTGTAAGTACTTATGCCTATGCATATTCTATTGGTTCATCTTCATAGCTGGGCACGTAGGAAATGAATAGATGAATTGTACCTATGTCAGTGGGAAACAAAATAATTATTTAATCTGTGTCAAATAATCACAATCTTTTTCTGTTCATCCCCTAACTCTCCCCTGGAAAACAGTAATCGTACCACCTTCAAAGCTATGCAGTATGCAATCCTGCTTGCTGATGCATGGATACACATTACCTTATATTTTGCAAACTTGTCTACTTCATAGATATATTCTGTAATTAATATCTTCCCCCCAAGGTTTGTGCTGAAGTACATCACACGCTGAAGAGAAAAAAACTTGGATTTGACTCTGCCCTCTTCGCGAATTAAGTTGGTAACTTCAAAATAATAAGAAAACTGATATCTGATTTTCCACAAATACCTGGCTATGAAAGGAGTTATGACACAAACATGGTGAGTGTTTAATTCATGTATGTGCATACTATATATTTTTCCCTGTAGCTTTTCTTGTTTGGCGTAGAGCATGGATTGCCAACTCACAGAACACAGGCCACAAGTGGCACAGGAGGCATTGTGTACAATAGGTCTGTGCGAACTGGCCAGTATTCGATTCAGATTCAGCCGATTTGGAAGACAGAGATTCAATTTAGTGATTCAGATCACCATCCTGAATCTATTTGGCCGAATTGGATTCGAAAGATTCGGTGCTGATTCGGTAATTTGGCTATAGAATACAATGGGAAAAAAATCACTAAAATACCTATAACTTTGTCATTTTTTTGCAGAATTGGATGAAAACAACAGGGATGGTAACCCCTTCTGAGGGCATGAGATCTGCCAAGTTTCAAGGAGATAGTTGGAGGCGTTTCTGTTAAACTGCACCTCAAACTGTTGAAAGCAAAACTTGTGTTATATGTTGGCAGAGTGGGGTGAAAGCAGCAGGGATGATAGCCCCTAAACTGGGCAGGAAGCCTGCCAGGTTTCAAGGAGATAGGTGCAGGGGCTTCTGTGAAAGTGTACCTTAAACTGTTGTAAGCAAAACTCGTGTCACTTGTGTGTGTTAACTGTTTTTCTGGTTGTAGCTGAGTTGGTCTAAGGAACAGGCAGGCAATTTTCTTTGAGTAGATGTGATATCATTTATTAGACCAACTGAATAGTTGGAGAAATATATCTTGGCAAGCATTTAGGTTTAAAAACCCTTTGTCAGGCTGAGGAAGCATCTGCAGTTGGTATGTGTTCTCTTCCTGGATGGAATGAATGGTAAAGAAGCCAGAGGCTGGGCTGCAGGCAAGAAAGCTAGTCAGCGAAAATGTAAATTGAGGCATCAGGGGGTGAGAGACAGGCCAGGATGGTGGGGGGAAACGGGGATGTAGCAGCCAGCTAAAAGTGGAGAGGTACCTGGGGAGTCAGATGTCAGGCAGGTTACAGTGTGTCATAAATCCAATGTCTGTACTGAGTCCATGAATTTTTGTATCGAGGAGGTTGATGAAGTGAAGCTCATAGGCTCATCTGTGAAAAGTGTTTTGTAGATTCAAACAAGCACCGAACCTTGCTAACCTCATCACCAGAAGCCAACTTCCTACAGCCCAAAACACACTGAATGGATCCAGATCATGCTATGACAAGAAATGCAAAACCTGCCAACATGACTCCGGTACCCCCACAATTACTACACCCCACAATAGAACCGTCGCCATTCCTGGATCATTGCCACCTCCAGCTCTGGGAGCGGGGCATTAAATGGTTGTGAAAGCAATTAAAGAAAGGAAATAGCTGCAGAGTGAGGAGGATGGCACTCACTCTGTCTGCGTGTGGAGCTTGGGGAACCCCAGCAGCGGGAGGTTTACCTTCAGGAACACTAGCTGCTCCACCAAACCAGGATTCAAGGAGGTGTGGTGGGGTGTAACAACATGCTCAGCAATGCTGAACACCCTATTGTTTGGAACACTGGTCAGTGGACAGGACAGGTGTTCCCGGGCAACCATGGGCAGATCTAGCTGCAGGTTGCACAATAGGCCAAGGGGTTGCATTGCAGTGGCTCCACGTCCTTGGTAAGATAGGCAGCCACTGAGGCCTCCATGCTACCTGTCAGATGATGGGGTCTGGTGCCTCTGGACCCCAACATTGAAGCCATGCCCTTGGCCCATATTGGCAGCAGTTGTGGTGGAGGAAATTGGCTGGTTCTTGGAGTGTTGGCATGGGACAGTGGATCCACCTCTTCCATGTCTCTCTGACCCTGTTCACCAGCACCTCCGTCCAGCAAGGTTCCCTCTAAGGTGTGCACATGCGCGGCCGTGCACAACTAAAAGTCTGGCCATGCATAGCCTTTGCAAGGCTGTGCACTGGGAGAGGAGCTTACGGTAAGCTCTGAGGTGAGGCGAGGCAAGGCAGGAGCACAGGTGGGGGCGGGGGCCTGGTGTGGGCTCCGCCAGCTCTGGGGAACTGCTCTACTCCCCCACATAACCTCAGGGAGCGAGGAGGCACATGGCGTCA
>NW_005842832.1:263348-268115 GCF_000455745.1 Alligator sinensis
GCTTTGGGGAAGTGCTCCACTCCCCGGCCCTGACGCCACGTGCCTCCTCGCTCCCTGAGGCGAAGCGGCAGAACAGAGCAGTTTCCTTGAAGCTTGCAGAGCCTGCGCCAGGCCCGGGCTCTGGCCCCCAGCCTCCTTCAGTAAATGCCCCATGCCAGACCAAGGGGAACATTGCTGTCCAGTGATCGAGGATTTTGCTGCTGCAGATGCTCCCCTTCACCCTCAGGTCACACATGTCCACCAGCAATGGATCCAGTCATTTTTTGATGCCCTCCTTCAGCTACTTCACCAGTGCCTGCACCTCTGGTGAAAGCGGCATCCCCAGCCAGGAACACTGATTCCCTGGAGCTTCTCCATTTGATTCTCAAGCTCCTTCACTATGGGGATCGCCTGACTAAGGAGGGCATTGCCAGCACTGAGGCTCTCGGTGGCCTTGAGGAACGGCTTGAGGACCACCAAGATATGGGAGATGGTATTCCACTCAGTTTTGTTAAGGGTCCCGCTGATCCCAATCTCCCTGAGCAAGGCCATCTCATGGACGGCCTTCTGTTGCTTGACCAGCTTTTCAAGCATCAGGTATGTGGAGTTCCACCGAGTCTCCACATTTTGCATGATTTTGTGCTGTGGGATGCTCAGCTGTGCCTATTTGTCCCACAGCATCTTGTCCCTCTTGATGCGCTGGTGGAAGTAGCCCGCCACCTTCCTGCATTTCAAAATGAGCTGGCTGGTAGTGATGGTGCCATCACTGGGAACTCTGTCCTGCTCCAAGGCATCCCTGACTATGAGGTGGAACTGCTGACATCCACTGTGTGGCACACAAAAGTTGGCATCATGGACTGCCTTGACCATGTTGGCCCTGTTGTTAGTGACCATGAACCTGCAGGTGAGCTTGCATTGCCCAACGAGCTACTCCTGCACCATGCAGTTCATGGCCACCATGATCTCTCTTGCTGTGTGAGACTCATCCATCATTTCCGCTTGAAAGAGAGCCCACTGACACCCTGACTGATTGCACCAGTGCCCTGTGAGGGAGAGGTAGGCATGATCTCCACCCTGGCTGCTCCAGATGTCTGAGGTGAAGTGTAAAGCTACCTGTGACCCTGCCTTCCACAGCTCCTCCCTCAAGTATTCCCTGCATACCTCATACAGGGAGGGCACCACTGTCCTGCTAAAGGTGGTGCATGTGGGCACTTGGTAGGATGAGGCCACAAGTGCCATGAGCTACCTGAACCCTGGAGGCTCAATAAAGGAGAAGGGCTGGCCATCAAGAGCAAGCATCTTCCCAGTGCTCTGAGTGACCTCACTCACCCCTGCAATGCGCTCCCTTTGTCTGCAGCTTTCTCCCACCACTCCAGGGTGGCCTGCCTCTGCTTCATGGGGCCTTGGAGCGAGAGGGGAACTTCTTTTTGGGCATGCTCCTACTGGTGCCAGGCTGAGGAGGAACAAGGGCAAAGGGGTGCTGCCTCCTGAGATGCAGCAGCATCACCGTGGTGATGAAGTGTTTCACCTCCTTGCCCCAGCTGATCTGCCTTAAGCAGTGCTGGCAGGTAGCTGGCTGGGATCATCTGCCACTTCAAAATGATTCCACACTACACTATCCCTCTGGTTCTGGGTTGAGGGTGGGGATCCTGCCTTATCCCCGTCTTCAGCAGGCAGAGGCACAACAGCAGGGGAAGCTGAGCCACCTGCCCCTACAACCTCCTCTGAGGTGCCTTCCAGAAGAGACCTGCCTGTAGGGGAACTCTGAGGGATGTGGAGCACAAACTCAGATTCCCCCTCCTTCCGCAGAATTTCCCTAGCTATGGCACTCAGCTCCCTTGCTTCCAGATCCAGCTCCTTCTCTGGCACTGGGAGGCTCCCAATGGGAGCTGAAATTGGGGAGGAGGAGACTGTCATGCTGGTGCTGGTGGCTATATCTGGAGTTAGTGCAGGTGGTGCAGGTGCACCACTGGCAGCAGAAGACTCATTGCTGCTGGGAAAGAGGGTGCATCTGTTTGGGGGGTGGGGAGCTTGCATCTCTCCTCCTACCCCCTCTAGCCCCTCTCCCTCCCCTGCCAGAAGACCTGGCACCTGCCTTTCCCTCACGCTTCATAATGTTTGATGTGCTGGAAAATGTGTGTGTATGTGTTTGATATGTGTGTGTGTGTAATATATCTTCTATCTGTAATATATCTTCTGTTTAATATATGTGTGTGTAATATATCTTCTATTTGTAATATATCTTCTATCTGTTTAATATACGTGTGTGTGTGTGTAATATATGTGCTTTCTTGCACAGTGATGGATGACACACACTGCCAGGGAAAACACAGCTTTCTTTTTAAAAAGTGTGTGCGTGTGTTGGGAGGCGGGGAATAACAAGAACAAATAAGAGGATTTTGGGGAAAGAATAAGTTGAAAGGAACAGATCGGATAGGGATAAGTAGAGGGATTCTAGGCAAGGGTAATTACTAAGGTGCATCCAATCCTTTCCAAGAAGAGAGACTAGCAAGAGACTGACTAGGAAGCCAGCCTCTGCAGCCAGTACCTTTGACACGCTGTTCCTTCCAGACAGAGAAAGCTCACAAAAGGCAGAGAAAGGTTTCACACAGAGCCTTATATGCTGTTTCTATGTCCCTTCTCCAGAGCACTGTGATTGGAAGGGAGCTCAGGGAAAGATCACAGTCACTGGCCAGCTACAGATGTCAATATTAGAGCAGTCTTTCCCCCCCCCTCCTCTTCGCCTTCCTCTTCTCAGTTTCTGTTTCCCCGGAAGACCACCTTCCAAATCGCCAAATCTTTTCTGCATCTTTTCCAAATCAGTTCGGATGCTTTGGATCAATTCGGAGCTTTTAATGGGTCTCCCAATTCGATTCAGATTCAATGATTTGGCTGCTGAATTGGGCCAAATCTTCTCTAAATTGATTGGCGACTGAAGCTTCTCACATCCCTACTGTGCGGTATACAAGGGCTGGAAGGAATTGAGAGAGAGTGGGCTGGATAGAAGTGGGGCTGGGAGTGAACAGGGGAAGGGGAGGACTGATGGGCAGGGCCTGGGGCTGGAAGGGTGTGCTGCTGCCCTGGCCAGAAAGTCCACGGGGGCTAGGGGTGGCAAGGCCATCCCACCATCTATGTCCCACTTACCTGCTCAGCTGCTGCTCAGTTAACTCTGCCCTGCCAGACCCTGCTACAGTCATGTAAGTGAGAGGGCAGCAGGCCAGGGTCCTGCCATTGTTGGGGGAGGGGCACAAAAGCAGCTGCTGACACTCCAGAAGCTGGTGCTGCCCCATGTGTCATGCAGTTACCCCAGGAACTGAGCTGCCTGCTATGCTTCTGCTCTACCATCTTTGTTGTGGCCCAGGTTGGGAGTTGCTGGCACAGCTCAAGTCATGGCAGGTGTGAGTGGGTAGCAGCAAGTTGTAGCAGAGTGTTTCTGGCCCAGCCTGGTGGCCCTGAACCAAGACTTGTGTGCCCACTGTGAGCTCTAAGTCTGGGGAGCCCAGAGCTGCATCCTATCCCCATTCTAGGCCCTTTGTGCTGGGTACCCCCAGAAACACAGCAGTGTGTCCCTTGTGTAGCTCCACATGCCCTGGTGCTGCCCCACACTGAGCTTTCCATCTAGAGTGTCCCAGTGCTGCCTCACACCAAACTCTCTGTATTAATATATGGTATCAGCACTAGAACCTGTAATAAACTTTATCACTGATGAATACTACAGTGATTTGGTTCAGCTCTGAAGTTTCTTGTTCGATACAAACATTTGGTTATGACTAAATATGTTTCTGGTGCCCTCAGAAACATAGTGGCATGCCCCTGATGCAGGTCAATGCTAGCACCCTCTGAAGGACACTAGGTTCATAGATTCATAGAAGTAGGGTTGGAAGGGACCTTGTAGATCATCAAATCCGACGCCCTGCCCTGGGCTGGAGAGAAAACTGGGCTCAAATGATCCTAGCCAGGTAGACATCAAGCCTCCTTTTAAAGACTCCCAGGGTAGGAGCCATCACCATTTCCCTTAGAAGTTGGTTCCAGATCCTAGCTGCCCTGACTGTGAAGTAGTGCCTTCGGATGTCTAGTCTAAACATTCTCTAACAATTTGTGGCCATTATTCCTTTTACCCTGGGGGGGCACTAGGGGGAACAGGGTCTCTCCCAAACCCTGCTGGTCCCCCCCTGGTGAGTTTATAGATGGCCACCAGGAAAGTCTGTGGGGGAAGTGGCAGGGGGAGTGGAAAGGACTGGGGGTGGGAGCAAGGGAGTGGGACTGGGACCAGACGGGGATTGGGAGGGAGCGGAGCAGAGCCAGGACCAGAATCAGGATCGGGGCCTGCTGCGCCTATGCAGCCGCCCCTTCCCCCATGCCTGGGGTGACTGCCCAGTGCCAGTGCCCCCTGCACCAACAAATCCACTGCCCGCCCAACCCCGCACTGGTCCCAGCTGCTCCCCACACCGGCCCTGCATCACCTGGGGAGGGGCCTGGAGCTGGGGACTGGAGCAGGGCCAGCCTCAGCTGCGCCACCAGGCTGGAGGGGACGGAGTCCATGGGACCTCCATGCCTTTCCCACCCGAGTCGTCCCAGGGAAGAGCCTGGTACAACCCCAGCCCGTAGCAGCAGCCTGCGCTGCCCAGCAGAGATCCAGGGGTACATGCCCCCCCATGCCTCCTAGGGTGTCGTGTCCTAGGAACCGTGTCCCCTGGATGAGCCACTCGTGGCTCAGTCCTGCACTCTGCTGGCTGTGCAGTGCCTGCCCTACCCCTAGCTCCAGCCCTAGCCCCACTCTCCATTCCT
>NW_005842832.1:268146-282412 GCF_000455745.1 Alligator sinensis
AGCCACTGGAAGCCCCTGGCCAGGCTGCCTTGCAGCCCTACCCTGAAGGTGCCCCTGCATGGACCAGTTGGACCCTGAAGATATGACTGGGGAAGCCCTATTAGACAGCCCACTGAAGAGGCTGTGCAGTGTGGGGGGAGCTGGTTGCTCCAGGACACCCCAGTAACAACCCTGTGCAGTGCCTGGGGAGAAGTGGGGCTTACTTTGGGATATGTCTGTGGAAAAAATTGGCTAACTCTGAGGTGGGATAATTTAATAAAATTCCTAGTTGTTGTTGTATTGGGCATATATGTTATTAACACTGGAACCTGTTATAACTTAATCACTGATAAATACTACAGTGATTTGGTTTGGCTCTGAAGTTTCTTGTTCCATACAACTATTTGGTTATGACTAAATATGAAGTACTGACTGTTAAATGGGAGACTTGACTGACTGAGTGATACTGGAATTTTGCAACAAAAACAATTCATGGTCTAGTTATTTTTTCAGCAACATGACAAAATGATGAGAAAAGCAGGTTTTAAATTCTAGTAAAAACTATGCAAGCCAGTATATCACTGTGGAGCCAAAGATTTATTAAATGTTTTATCCTGCAGACTCATTATTTACCACACTGGTTCTATGTACAAGTTATGTAACATCAGGTCACCTGTGATAAATTATAAATATATTAATTAATTATACTAAATAAAAATCAAAGTACATCAATCAAAATCTACTTTTGCCATATGTGTGTTGTTGTCCTTCGCGGGCGAAGATGACTGCAACTAATTGTGGGGGCGAAGATGTACCACTTCTTTGGTGCGCTACTAAAGAGTACTCCATCTGACAGTTTGCTTTAGATTTTGTGCAGCAGGCACGTCTGGCATTCTTGAAAGATGGCCAGCCCATCTTAGCTGTGCCAGGTTCAGTAGAGTGTGAATACTGGGGAGAACTGATCTTCTGAGCACAGTGGTGTCCAGGATTTTGTCCTGCTACTTAATCTTAGTATCTTCCTCAGGCAGCACAGGTGGAAGTGGTTTAGTTTTTTGGCATGATGCTGGTAGACAATCCAGGTTTCACAGGCATATAGGAGGGTCGAGAGAATGATGGCTTTGTAAACCTTCAGTTTCATCAACATTCCAATGCCTCTGTGGTCCCTGACAGACTTACCAAGTCTGCCGAAGGCCATGATGGCTTTTGCTAGTCTCGCGTAGTCTTCATTGTCCATGTGGAGAGCACAGGAAAGTGTGCTGCCTAGATAGATAAATTTGTCGACCATTGACAGTTGTTGGCCTTTAACTGAGATGTGTGTTTCCTGGGATGTTGTGTCAGGTGCAGGTTGAAACATCACTTCAGTCTTCTTCACTTTTGCATATAGAAGAGATGCATTTGGATAAACTTTCTTAATTCTGGTGATCTACCATGGTCTTCCATCCAGAAATACAGGTGACATGAAGATTCATGGATGGAAGAGCACGGTAGATCACCAGAATTAAGCAGGTTTATCCAAAT
This sequence comes from Alligator sinensis, assembly GCF_000455745.1. Taxonomy (NCBI): domain Eukaryota; kingdom Metazoa; phylum Chordata; order Crocodylia; family Alligatoridae; genus Alligator; species Alligator sinensis. Next base: position 269,644 of record NW_005842832.1, read on the forward strand.
GCATAAGTCTTCTGTATGCAACAAGTAGATTTTTGACTGATGTATTTTGATTTTTATTTAGTATAATTAAGGATGGAAGAATCAGGTTGGAAAATTCACATTTTAGCACAGAGGCTGCCAGCAGCCATTCTAATGGATGCATAATTTGATAGTGTGGAGATCTGCAGAAACAAGACCTTAGAGCTGCAGAAGCAAGGCCCTAGAGCTGATGCTTGTGCTTTTCATAAGCTAAAACATAGTGGGAGCTGTATGAGAGAAATTTACTTCTGGCTTCCCCTGAGACAATCATGCATGCATTCCTCTCATGCATATTACCCCTGCTGCAGGGAAGAGAAGTGGTCGTATTTTAGAATATGGGTGAACAGTTAGGCCCCAGGCAGATGTTACACTTAAGATGCAATTAACCTGGTAATTGAACCATAAATAGTGTCCCAGGTACACTTTCAGGCAGTGAATAGTGTGAGAAAACCGTAAAACAATTATAAAATTGTTTCACAAAATACATGTAATATTTTTCTGGCTGGTTTCCATCTTGCCTTAAGTAGAACTTGTGACAGGGTCTTGTGATTGTTGGTCTCAACCCTGGGACTGCACGAGAGCCCCTTGGGACTGAACTGGAGTCTCAGAGTGGCTCCAGTATGATCCTAGGGATGAGACCAACATAGTTCACACAGGGCTGTGGACATGGGCGACTGGTGCCTCCTGAGTCTGTGGAGGCACCCACAGAAGCTAGCAGCAGCAGGGACGGGGATGGTGAGCATCTGTAGAAGCTGCTGGCAGCGTTGGTGGCAGGGATGGAGCTGATGAGCACCTGCAGAAGCCGCCACTGGCAGCAGGGACAGGGCTGGTGAGCACCCGCAGAAGCCGCTGGTGGCATCGGCGGCAGACACAGCCCTGTCAGGGAGGGCACATGCCCCCTCCCCGTGCCCTCCTTACCAGTCGCCTATGGCTGTGGGCATCTGGCTTTCAACTTGCCAGGGCAAGGGGAACCTGGAATTATGAGTTCGCCCTGCACTAACAAGTAGTAATGTCACAATTGGGATTTGATCTCCAGTTCCAAAATTGCATGTCCTGCCATGCACATGAGGAATGATTGTTTGAGGAGGCATAATTGTTTGAATTGGGGATCAGTTGCCATCACACCATTAAATTAATGTGTGCCAAGGACCTTAGTTTGAGCCCTTTTTTTAGAGAAAGCGAAACATCCCTATGGTTGGTCCACACTAACTATTGTTAAGAAGATAATGACTCAAAAGAGTTGGGTACAGTTTCATAGTGACTCTCACAATAGCTTGACCTATCTTTCTACTTCTGAGAAGGGCTGTTTGAAGGAAATAGCAGTAGTGCACACTGTAACAGTAACATCTCTATGTTTTAATTCAATTGACTATTTGCAATGAAGTTTGTAAGCATAAATCTTCAGCACAATCCAGTCTACAAGTGTAGAAGTTAATCATTTAGCAGACAGAAACTACTTTCCTCTTCAGCAATTTTTGTTGAAAGGTAAGTTCTTTCCCATGAACACATAATTAACAAACCCTGGGTGAAGAACAGAAACTTCTGCATTGGAGGAGAGATCTTTCCTACCAAGCTCAGAAGTTAGTGGCTCCGGCATCATTTCTTCATAGAGAAAACAGTGAGTTAGTCTGCATAGGATTGGCCCATTAGGCCTATGCTGATATTTCCTCTGCCTCTCTTATGTGAGCAAGTTGAAAATTGGTTTTTCTCTACTAAAAATAGGCACTACTGCTAGAATGGGCAATACTGCTAGAATGATTAACTCTGAAGGCAGAAGAAACTTAACAAAATGTGACCACTGTACCTGGGATAAAGTATGGATAAGTATGAAAGGCTGTAAGAAGATAAGGATAGCAGGATTTTCATAATAAAATCCTGCAGGTGATTTCATTGTAAATTGCTCCTTGTCCTTATCTGAAAGCTATAAATCTATATAAATAAATCAACATGTACCAGCTTGCTTTACATAAAATGAACAAAGTAGAACAACGGCCCTAGTACACGGGAAAATCTACTGCTAAATAGAAAAATGAATCAGTTGTTCTTATAAACTGCACAAAAGTGCTTGTTTGGGTTTATTTACCAAAAAACCCTCCTTACTTACCACAGTGCCTGATGTAAATCACATGATCCTTATGTTAAGGCTCAATTTATAGATGGCCAGGTGCAATAGACATATCTAATCTTATCACACATTTGTTTTATTTGCAGCTGCAACAGTTGGTGTCAGTTAATAGGTTACTAATCAAAGTATATTTTCTTTTAGTATTTATCCTGCCTTAGAGTCATACTAGTGATTTGTAATCTGACTTAATTTGGGTGTTAGCTGATAAAGTCGACTTTCATTAAATAAATATTTTGGTTTTTGTGAGTTTGCTTAAGTTCAAATGAAAATTGTTAATGAAGAATTCATTTTTTCTAAACGTTTTATTTCATATACATATTTCATTTATGTCTCTGGATCTGACATTTGGAATCTTCAAAATATAGAACTTACTTTCTAGGTTTTTAATGCCCTAAAATGGGGAGCAAAAGAGTTGCCAAATTTGGCAAAAAATGACATTTTATTAAGTAGGGCCTACTCCGCAAGGTGCCACGATTTCCGATTGTAGTGGCTACATAGTACTTCTCAGAGATGTATTAGTCATCAGTCTCCCAAGAACCATCACAATCTGCATGCATTAGTCAGATTGTAAGTTTAAATAATGTGCTTAAACTAAGAAGAGAATTCTGTTTTCGGATGCATGCAGACCTCATTCCTATTGCAGGTAATGACTGTTTATCCCTAATACATAACAAATACTGCCCTCATTCTTTTTGTTTAAAATTTCAGCATGCATATATTTAATAGTAGGTGTAATTACCATCTCCCCCTCTTACCTGGGGTAGTAATGTTGAGAAACAGTTACAAGTATTCAATAATTCAGATTATTTTAGAAGCTTTTTTTTTTTCTCTCCTCCCCTAGTTATCATATCCTATAGGCACACTGAACAGCTTCTGAAAAAAGTCACTACAACACTAATATATTTTTCTAGTAGTTAAAAAATTAGTTAACTTCATTTTTTTAAAAAGATGCCTACTGGAGACAAATCCAAGATATAGCTGTGCTCAAGCAGAGGATGGGTATTATTACAGGAATCTTTGCCTTATATTTGCAGTTCTCATATGACTGACTGTAGTAAAGTGTTTTAGTAAAAATGGTACATGATACAGAATGTGGTTATACCACAGACCAAAATTCTTAGATCAAGTACTTCTCTGCAAGTATTTTGGGTTTCTTTGTGTAAAAACATAATTTGGGACTACAGCATATATCACAACATATACCCATGACTATTGTATGAGCTAGATACAGATACTTTCTATTTACTATATCCTAGTATTGGCAGTTTCTATTTGTTGTGCATATATTCTGTGCGTGTCACACTTCTTTATTTGCCCTCGTGGAATTAATAAAATAGAGACAGATGTAAATTTTAGCATTTAAAGCCAAACAAGCGATGAAATTCTCAGACATAGCATTATTGTCTAATTCGTCATATTTATTTTCCAACTTATAGAGGAAGTTCAATTTATCCCTAGGGGGCAAAGACTAGAAATACAAGTATTAAAGGTGTCTTTTACTACTTTTTCATGCTGTTCTGAAGCTTTTTGTCCTTCATTATGTCTTATAAAAGTGACTGCTTGGTTCTCAGAAGATACAATATCTGCTGCATGTGGGTCCCTTCACTGATGTAGACTGACAAAAGTTCCTCTCTTAAGGGATTCCTAATGCCTTTAATTTTTGCTCCATCGACTATTCAGAATGGAATCAGTACTCTGTTTTTTTAATCATTCAACACACCATTATTTCAGTAATGACAATTCAGGCAATCTTAAAAGAATTCTTCCTAAAAGTCTGATACAACGTAGGTACCCAACTGTTAGTAGACTACTGAATATGTATTCAGGCATAGGCATGGAGGGATAGGTGGTGGTGGGGGGGGAGGGTGAATGGCAGGAAATAGGCAGCAGGTGAGGCAGACACAGGGGGAACAGGCACAGGCATTGGGTAGATTAGGGGCAGGGAAGCAAGGGGCAAGGGTCTGGCATTTCACCCCCCCCCACTGCATTCTCCACCACAGCGGGGTGGGGGGGTGCATTTAAGACACTTCCACTAATTACATTCTATACATAGAACATTATAACAAATTTATAATTTTCCATGCATGGAATCTGATTACTGGGGAGTTGTCTTAAATTAAAAGTCATCTTAGATTTGGGTGAATATGGTATACTTTTTTCCATGTCCAGTATCTAGATCTTTCATGTTTCAGCAAGGGGAAGAGCTATTTTCCCTATTCAGCTCCATTAAACAAAGGCAAGATCTAAAAATTCTCAACAAATTAAGTTTCTAAGTAAATATTACCCTTTGTCAAAATGGCCTTTAATTCAAAATTACATTCTATTAAGGGTAAGGGAAAAGTCCACATTCATTTCTGTCTATTACTAATGTCTCCTGAATTTGACTTTGTAAGCAAATTGGCCAGGAGTTTGCAGAAAAGAGGCATGGGTAGAGCTGATCAAGCATAAGTTTAGGAAAATGTAAGTCTCACCTTTTCAAGAACTGTAATACTGTAACTTAATTCCCTTTCACAACAAGAGTGTTTCAGATGTGCAGTGCATCCTGGGACCTCTGGCACTATTCCTTGCTCCAGGGCTTTGTTTTTAAGGAAAGTCTGGCCTCTAATGATCCATAAAATGTGATGTAGGCTTACACAAGACATTCCTAACACTATGTCTCCTGTCTGTACTCTGTTTCTCTCCATAGGGCTTACTCTTTTAATCTACCATTTACTCTTTTAATCTACCATTTTATCTTAAGAAACTAGCTTCTGAGTTTATCTCCTATGTTGGCCAATCTACTGGGAAAGAACTGAGTCTAAAAATTCCTTTTTTACTGAGGCATGGGAGGAGAATTAATCTAATTCATAGTGGGTACACTACACAGTTGCTTTACTGCGGAGCTGACTAATTAGCTCTGCAGTAAAATGTCACCATCTACACGTGAGCCTATATTAAGGTTCAGTAAATTAACTGTGCTGTAGGATAGTACTGTCTGGGACAAGAACTATCCAATATTGCATGTGTTCACTGTCACCAGTGCTGGCTGGGGCATGAGGATGATACAGTGTGGGGGCTGCCTGCTGGCTAGCCCCACACTGTAACATCCTTGTGCCTCAGCAAGCTGTTCAGCAGCATGTTGAGCTGGGCCGGGGCACCCTGGGCTGGCAGGCTCACCGCCCCCCCGGTTCCCTTACTTGCTAGAGCTGCTTTGTCCGGGCCCAATGTGCTGCAGTCCTGGGTGCACATGTAAATGCTGTGTCCTGGGGCTATAAACTCTGGTGCAAACTGCACCAGAGTTTATTGCTACATGCTAATTGCACATGTTGCTGCACCCAGTGTGCACAAACAGGGGCCTCTATTCTTATTGTCAATGTGGTATACCTTTTAATAGGTTTTTGTGTATTTTAATGGCTACTTGTGCCTTGCAAAATAAAACAGCAAATGAAACATTCTTCCCAATTGAATATTGTCTAGTTCTGGTGGATTTAGGCTGATTTGACTCTGTAGGGATGAAGCATACTTGGTATTACAGCCCTGCCCATATACCAGAATGTGTATCTAGAGACAGCTGTCCTTAGATGGAAATCAAATGTGGAGAAAAAACATCCTCTGATGGCTAGAAAATTGGGTGGGACCAAGAAATAACCATCAGTTTTAGTATTCCAGAGGATAAATCTCTGATACACAAAAGCAGGTATTTATAGTAACAGTTATATTAGTATTATTGTTAACAACAAAGAAAAATGTTTTCAGATAAAATTAAACCAAAACAGCAAGAAAGATCACTGTAGGTCTGTTTGTATTTTGGCAGGTTGTTTAAAGCATAATTTGATATAAATGGAAATTGGAATAAGATGTAACCAGGGCTTACCTAAAATAGATACTGATAAACTAACATGATAAAATAAGTGATCCTGTAATCTGGAGAAGTAAGGATTAGAACAAAAATGGTAAGGTAGGTAAGGAACTGACTAGAGAGAGAGACAGTATATAGGTTTCCATGAAAGGGAAGTGTTGGGTTGGAGGAAAGTTACTAATGGAGTATCTTTTGGACTGGCTTTAGTTAAAGTTTTCTAGGACCTTGGTAAAAAGGTAGGAGTGTACCCTCCTTGAAGAGAGGATTACAACATTGCTTGATCAAAACAGGCAACAATGGTCAGAAAGGTGATGCACTTGTGTCATACTGTGGCCAGAATGGAACATACCAAACTGCTAATCGAGATCTAACTGGGCTCACCATTCCTTGAATGGTCTTTTGCTTGTGACTCAGTTCCTTTTCTACTACTTTATTTATCCTCATTTATGCTAACTCAGCCTGACTGAGCAGCCTAAGGCCTACTAAAATTATTAAAAAGGAAGTTAAAAGGATTCAAACTTAACCTAAAGGTCTGTAAAAGTTATATTGCAAATAAGCAGACAAGGTTCCTTGTCTGCCTATGTCCTTAGACCAACACGGCTACAACCTACACCCATATTGCAAATAAAGAATTTTATTTTGGTCTTAGGATATTATCAACTATCTAACAATCATAACTAGCAAATGCACTGATGGTCTAAATTAGAATAGCTCAGGCTCTATAGAGCTTGTGAGACCAAACTGTAAAAACAAAAATATAGCCAGCTTCCAGTCTTGCAGAAACTTGTACATATGAATAATTGTATGTATGTCAGAATAAAAAAAAAAGACCCCATGGGGACTAGTCTTGTTATGAGTATGTATAAGTTTTCTCAGGATCAGGGCCTTATTTTGGACTTCGCATATGTTTCTCGCATTACCAAATTCGTCCCCTTGTGGATTAGAGGCAACATCCTATGAATTGCTTTATCTTCCATCTATACACCCAATAGACCTGGTTTTAAAAAATCAACATTTCTTTTTGAAGGAAACAAATTCCCTGGAAAAAAGGGCATTCTTGACCATTTTTAAAAACAATGCGATTACATGTATATACTGAAGATAAAGCAACAAATTTACAAGGACTGTATAAGCACCCAAGTAATTGCGTAGTACAATACTGATAGATGACATTCAAAATTGAAAGCGAGAGCAAATTTTGTATATGCCTTTGAGCAATGTACTTCGAGCAGTGTTCTTAAGCAATGTCTATACATACATTTAATCCTTTTATTTTTTTTGAAGATGTATATATGGAAACCATGGGCGCTTGTACACATGACAAATATTGCCCTTTTCTGTGATTTAACCGCATTACAGTTTTCACATATGGGTTTTTCTAGTGATCTAAATGTCTCCTTGGTGATTCAAAGTAAAACACATCCCAATGTATTTTAGTTTGGATTGCCAGGAATTAAACCGATGTGTCCATGGATTTGTCACATGAAAACAGAAATGGACTCAATGACATGTAATGAACCCCTCTGTCTACCCGATGTCGCTGCAACTTTTTTGTAGTAAGCCCCTTTGTCCACCAGATGTCACTTCAAATTGCAGCTAGGAGGGGAAGAGCATACCTGCAATTTTTAGGTACTTGGGTATAATGTGTTTTTTTAGATACCAGGTGTTGCACACCAGATGTTGTGGTCCACCCAGCCCAACATGAATCAATGTTTGTTCTCCTGTATGGATATCCACCCCCTGCCCCACTTCCTTGGCCATGCCCTGGCCAGTGTGACAGTGGCACTGTCACCCCATAATCTGCCTTTGGTTCCATCCAGGGATGAAGAATTGCTTGGTCACCTAAAGGGGTGAGGGATACAGGTTGATACCTGTATTGGTCTACAGACAAAAGGAATCAGAACTCATGGTAGAGGTGATATCTTTTATTAGACCAACTGGATATTTGCAAAACATATTCTTTATTTGGAAGCTTTCAGGCACACTCACTCACCCTCACTTTCATTTGCTTTCAGAGCAAACGGCTCCCTCCTGATCACAGGATTTTAGCCCATAGCCTCTATGCACAAGCTCACTCCATAGTCAGACCCATGGCAGCAGGCAGCCTTTAATGAGAACGACACTGTCATTCCATAAACTGCCCCTGGTTCAATCCAGAAATGGAGAACCACTTGGGTGCCTAAAGGAGGCGCCTTGGACTGCTTTCATTTGCCCTTCAGTCAGACAGAGCAAATGGCACCCGCCTTCTCACAGCACTGACTGCAGCCTGTAGCCACCATGGTTCATAATATTTTTTTCTTGTGCTGGCTGCCACACCATTCACAATTGCACAAGATCACCCCACAGTCAGACCCATGGCAGCAGGCAGCTCTTAATGAGAACGGCACCATCACTGCCTTATCTGCCACACCCTGGACTGGTTTCAGATGCCCTTAGAGCAACTGGCACCTGCCCTCTCATGGCACTGAGTGCAGCCCATAGCTGCCACACTTCATAAAGTTCTTTTTTTCCCTTGTGCTGGCTGCTGCACCAGTTACGATTGCATAGGTTCACCCCACAGTCAGACCCATGGGTGCTCCTGAAATGGCAGCAGGCAGCCCTTACTGACAATGTCACTGTCACTAGGGTTACCATATTTCCAGTTCAAAAACAGGGGTGTCCATTCCATTGTCCCTCACTCCAAGCCACACTCCCCCAAACTCTACTGCTGCCATTCAGGACCTAGAGTCCAACAATTTGGACAGGCAGACAAGCCCTTCTCAATATTGTTGTTAGGTTAGCTCATAGTTGTAAATTTTGAAAATAATGCTTTCACTGACAATGTGACAGGGGGCCAGTTCTGGGCTGAGTCTCAACGCTGGCCCGCCCACCTGTCAAGGGCACTGTCTCTACCCTGTCTTTCCTGCCACGTGTTGCTGTTTTAAAACTGTTGTAAAGTGTGGGAGGCTCTCCATTAAATACCTGGATGCCTAGGGCATTATACACGTCTCTGACCTCCCCTGTACTGTGTCCCATGCCTCACAGATGGCCTCCACAGTGGCTCTGGCCCCATGCTGGGCCCCATTACATTTGAGTCTAATATCGGACCCTAACCTGGATCCCTCCTCTCAGGTGGTCTACTCCACCCTCATTCTGGGCTGTCAAACTCCCTGAACCCTTCTCCCTCTCAGCAGTGGCCCCTTCTCTGGGACCTTTGGCCACACAGGCCCTGGGCCCACTTCTAGGATAGTTGGAACCCCAGGCCCCCTGACTGGGCTTCTCTCATGATGGGCACTCCGGCCCTTTTGACCTTTCTGGTCCTGGCCCCAGCATTGACCAGCCAAGGGTCCCTCTGGTCAGGTCTCTGAGCAGCTAGCCCACTCCCTTTCAAACAGGTCTGCCTTCTTGGGCCCCTCCAAGCACAGGCCTTGCGCCCTTTGGGTCCCAAGTCTCTAATAATAGTGCCTGGACTCCTTGCCTGTCCCTACTCTAGGTTACCCACCAGGTTGTGGGAGCTGGGGCTATAAGACGCCCCATCCTCACTTTTCATTGGGAGACAACTGGTGTGGCATTTCCTGGCAGCCTCATCACACCATCCTGCCCCAGCAGGGTGTAGTTTTTAGTCATTCCTCAGGATCAGGAGCCTCCTACCCTTACTTTCAAGACGTAAGCAGCAGCTCCAGCCAGGCGATGTTATCCCTACGGCTGCTGCCAGGAAACTGTTGGCTTCCTTGCTTGGGTCTGCTCTTATTGCCAGCAGCTGAGCCCTCTTCCCAATCAGGCAGTCCCCTGCCACCCATGTAACTCCTGATTGGGGAGTTCAGCCACCTGCAGGCTATTCTGCTGCTATCTTTAAGCTTTAAAGTGGTAGGCACCAAAGGTGCTCTGCCACAGTTAACATCAAGTGTGTCTGCTCTGTGATGGACACAGTTGTTCAAAATGTGTGCTGGGCAATCCACACCAATTAAAGTCCCCTCCTGCAACAGCTTCTTTAAATTTGTGAATACATTCTTGCCTTCTTTACCACGCCGGAGTCCTCCGAATATTGTACTGCACTTTTTACTGCCAAACACAAAACACTTCTCAAACAACTCTTTCTTTTCTAGAGTTCCCTTGATATATTGTGCAATTGTATCTGCCATCTCATTAGGTGTGTTCTGAACCTGGATAATCTTTGATTGCAACCTACTGTTCTTCCAGTCAAAATCCTGAATTATTACTGGAAATATTTTCACTGCACCATGATTGCTTCCATCTGTAGCAGCTCCATAGTAATGCATGTCATGATCTTCAAGTGTTTTCAGAGAAGCATCAACAGAAGGTGGTGCAAGCACAGAGTTAACAATCACTTCTGTCTTGGTTTGAGCACTTGAAAATTTTCAAGCTATTTCAGAATCAGGGAATGTCTTTCAGTAAGCCAGATGTACAATCCATTGACTTGAAACTATTATGATGCTTGACCGTATGAAATGCTAGAACACCTTCTGTTGCAGTAGCAGCATCCTCTGATTTGCTGCCTGGTTTAACAAAATAGTTTGTTAACTTTGCTGATGAGCCTGTCTCCTCGAATGGCCTTCTTGTGTTGCTCAGAATCTACATGAGCTTGTAAATCAAAAGCACCTTTATTTGCAACAGAGACATATGCATCAGCTTTGCATATCAAGCACTCGGCTTCTGTTTCTCCATGACTACTACAGAAACATGGAAGTTTTTTCTTTAGTTCAGTAAATTTACATCTTCACTTTGGCATTGTGCTCAGTAGTGTGTAACTTCCTTCAACTTCAAAGTGTTTTAAACGAATCTAATTAAACAAATCAAGCACAAGAAGTACTTTTAAAATTTTGGCCTGCTACTCACCCAAGTAACTGTATTACTCAGTGGATTAAATGCTGGAGTTGCACTCAGATGATGGACTGCACTCCTGCTTTCTTCAGTGTTTGCTCCACTACTACAGTAAGCACCAGGTTTCTCTTTCTGTAAAAATTTTAAAATTGCAAATTGTCTGATACAAAATCCTGAGTTCTCTGATTTAAAAAAAAGAACCTACATTTTCCCATGATTAAATTGAAATGCCACTGTATATATATTGGTGTCAATTTAACATAATATTTGATTGATTTATTTACAATTTTAAAGCAATTTGGAAGCCTTCCAGTGCCTCAATCTTTACAATAAAATAAATTCTAAATGCCTATATATTTTGACTTTTTAAAATGGAAAATCAGAGCTCCCCTGGCCCACTTTGCTCAACAGGATGTGGGTCCAGCTATGGCTGTTGTCCCGGCCCCTACCTTCCAGCCCCGCTGCTTTGTGGTGCTGAGCAGCCCTGAGTGATATACCCATGCCCTGCCCCTGTCTGTGCTGGTGCCCCTTAGTTGCTATCCACAGCCCCCTGTCTCCCACAGACCCTGCCAGGTCTCCTCAGTCCCAATCCAACATCCCCCATCCCCCTGGGCTCTGCTTGTGCCCCTCAGTTGCCACCCACAGCCTTCTGCTCCACCCTTCAGCCCTGCTGGAGGGGGGCCCCCAGACACCCCTGTCCTGCCCGAGCCAGGGTGCGGAGGCTGCAGAAGCTCTGGCTCTTGTGGATGGTGGCGGAGTGAGTCCGACCACTGCAAGGCCTGGAGGGAAGGGGAGGGGAGGCCTATGGCACCCTTCACCCTGGGCAGTCTCTCCCAGCAGGCCAGGCTGCACAATTCTCTGCCTCCCACTCCCCCATTAGAGGGGCAGGCGCCTCTCCCAGCCCCTCTGGCCTGCTACAGCCCCAGCACCCAGCCACACACATGCACACATACAGCTCGCCCAGCCCAGGGACCCCAGACAGTCCAAAACCCCCACTTCTGACTTATCTGTATCCAGCTGCTCAGCCAGGGCTGTTCCCAAACCCTGCCTGGCTGTCCACATTTGCATCCATGTCTGCATGTGCATGCAGACACACATGGTATCCCCCACCCCCTGCCCCCTTTTGCCCCCTGCTTTTCTTCCATGGAAAACTCATATCCTGATCACCAGGGATCTGGGTTTTCCATTTCCCGTGGAAAAACGGAGAAAACTGTGGATTTCCTGTTTTTAGCAGCAAAAATGCCGATTTTCTCTTTTAGCAGAGAAACCCGCGGATTTCCCTGCTTTTGCAAAGAGCTCTGCAGGCTGGCAGAGTTCCAGCCTGCAAGAGCTATTTGCAAAAGGGGTGGGAAAGCCCCAACCCTCCCACAAGGGGCAGGGGGAGGGGGAAGGGCGGGGCCCTACACTTGCACTTACTGGAGGTTGCTCTTCACTTCAGGCTTACTCTTCTTCCTGCAGGTAAATGGGGCTTGGGGGTTGTGGGGAAGGCCTGGAGGGGAAGCTGGCTAGGGGCTGAGGGAGCGAGGAGGTTTGCAACTAGCCGGGTACTCTGGCTGGGATGGGGTTTGCAGTCTCCCCACTCCCAGCTGGAGTGCTCGGCTGGCTGCAAATCTCTGCCGCTCCCGGCCAGCTGCAAACTGGAGTGCCCAGCCAGCTACAAACCTCCCCACTCCCTCAGCCCCGAGCCAGCTTGGGCAATCCGGAGTGCCCAGCTGGGAGGAGGGGGTTTGCAGCCAGCCGGGAGCAGTGGGGGTCTGCAGCTGGCTAAGCACTCTGGACTGTATCAGGGAGGCTGCAAATGTCTCCCTACTGGAGTGCCTGACTGGCTGCAAACCTCCCTGCTCCCTCAGCCCCCAGCCAGCTTGGGCACTCCAGCCAGGAGCAGGGGAGGTTTGCAGCCTCCCTGCTCCCTCAGGCCTCAGCCAGCTTGGGCACCCTCCAGCCAGGAGAGGGTTTGTAGCCTGCTG
>NW_005842832.1:282422-290935 GCF_000455745.1 Alligator sinensis
TGCTCAGCCAGCTGCAGGGGGCGTGGGTGAGGGGCAAGGGGCACAGGCAGGGCTGGGGGGGCGAGGGAGTGAGGGACACCAACAGGGCTGTGGGAGGGCTGTGGGGGGCATTTAATTTTAACCACGGGTTTTGGGATTTTTATAAGAGAATTTGCAATTTTTTACCAGAGAATTTGTGATTTTTTTATCACAGAAAACCAGGATCCCTGCTGATCATGAACTCAGATCCGGATCACACTCACCATGCTAGGTATGCTGGGAACTGTAGTTCTTCCTAGCTGCAGCCATGTTGAAAACAGAATAGCAAAGGAAATCCTGGACATTTGGCTTGCATTTAAAAAACCCAACCAAACAGAGGACAGGGGTCCAAGAAAGAGGACATGTCCGGGAAAACCCGAATGTATGGTAACCCTGTGTGTGCTAAACAGCCGCCCTGCTGCATGCTTCCAAACAACATGGCTTCATGGAATACAGACAAAATGAATGAGGAGGACAAAATGGAGTTGAGTCTCCTGCTGATGGTCTTGGATTTAATTAATAACGTAGAAGCACAGCTACAGATTGCAATATATGCTATGTTGAACTTTGTACAAAGTTGCAATGACATGGCAGGATGTAATCACAGCTCACAATTGAAGGCAGGAAAATGTATGGTGGATTGGAAGAACCAAGAGGCAAGCACTAGGGGTGTGCAAAGTGGGCCCTATTCGATTCAGATTTGGCCCAGTTCGGGGGACAGTGATTTGATTTGTTGATTCAGATCACTGTCCCAATTTGATTCAGCCAAATTCAACTCTGAAGATTCAATTCTGATTTGGAGAATCAGCAATTCGACCACAGACATAGCTTTAAATGGTTTTTTTTTACATACCTTGAGGTACCAGGCATGGCCTGTGAATGCTGAGATGGTGGGGTGGATGGGGTGCCCCAAAGGGACATGGGGGACCCCCCACGTGCTCAGCAGTGGACCCAGCACGCTGGGGATCCCCTCACGCAGTGAGGTCCACCCTCACGCAGTGGGGATCCCCTCACGCTCCTGTGGGACGCTCCATCTACCCCACCATCTCAGCATTCACAAGCAACCTGGTACCTTGAGGTATGTAGAAAAACATATAAAGCTGTGTATATATCCAAATTCTTGAATCTCTCCAAATTGATTCGGAGAGTTCTGATTCAATTTGGAGAGATTAAAGGGTCTTCTGATTCGATTCAGATTCAGAGATTTGGCTGATGAATCAAGCTGAATCTCCACCTAATTGAATCAGCGACCAAAGCTTCGCACAAGCCTAGCAGGCATGGAACTGGTGTCTGACAGGGCTCTGTGGATCAACCTAAGAAGCAGCGACCACCAGGTATGGGCCTACACAAGCAGTTCTGACTGGTGGAAGCGAATTGTACTGTTGACTTGGAAGGATCAACAATGACTAGAGATGTTCCAAAAGACCAGGGAGACATTTAATCACATAGTCTTAATGCTGGGGCTGCAGATAATAAGGCAGCCAATTGTCATGCATGAGCCCATCATGCCAAACAAGAGGGTGGCAATGGCCATCATAAAACTGGCCACCCCCACCAGCCTATGCTACATCATGAACCAGTTTGGCCAGGGGTGACGCGTAGGGGGTGCATGCAGATGTACATGCACCCCCTGCATGTGGCGGTGCACCCCTGCAAAAAGGCACCACTGACACTATTGACAGTGCCTGCAGCCAGTTGCCGCTCACCACCCCACCACTAAGACCACCAGCAGCATCTGCAGGAGGTCTGCAATTCCGCCCCCTGCCGATGCTGCTCGCAGCGCCTGTGGGCTGTCGTTGACCCCTGGTTGGCACTTGCCACACCCTGACCCCCCGGGAGCTCCCAGCTTACTGCCACCACACTCTTGCCGCCATGCTCCTGCTGCCACCAGTGCAGCCATGCCCCCCCCACCCCCTCCAGGGGCATGTGCTGTTCGCATTGCTTCCTGCACAGCCAGGCTGGTGACTGATGAAGTATGCCAACTGCAGCAGGACATTGTGGTGAACAACTTTATTTGTCTCGATAACCCCCAGGAATTTATTGATGGTTTCCCTAACTGCATGGGAGCACACACATCCCTGTGCAATCCCCATTGCAGGCAAGCCAGTCATTAATGAACAGGAAGGGATTTGCTTTGGTGATCCTACAAGCCATGGGAGATCACCGGGGCCAGTTCACTAACATTTATACAGGCTGGGCAGGCAGTGCACATGATGTGCCACTGCCTGGTTTGATGGAGAAAGGACACTATGAGCCTGGAATCCCCAACAGAGAGATCCGTGGTGTTGCCGTCCCCCTGCTTGTCATAGCAGATGCAGCTTACCCCCTAAAGCCCTGGCTCATGAAGTCACATGGAGGACACGTAACCGACCTGCAAAAGATGACTTTCAACTACCATCTGAGCAAATGAAGGATGGCTGTTAAATGCGGCTTTGGCCACCTCAAACTACAGCGGAGGTCACTGAACTGCAGGCTTGAGTTAGAGCCAGAAAAAATAATGGCTTTTATAGCGGCAGCCTGCATGCTCCACAATATTTGTGAAACCAGGGGGGAGGTTTTTAGCGAGTCATGGGCTAAGGAAGTGCAGAAGACAGTGGGCAGACAGAGACATCAGCAGGCAGTGCATGTCACCCACCCCGCAACCTCAGCATGGAGACACTGGTTGGGCGGCCACTGGCCACACATATGAATGCTGCTGGTGGAGTCAGTTCTCTCTAGGCTATGTTTCTTTGAATAAAAGTAAAATTTTAATTGGAAGACAAAACTTCTGTCTGTCTCATCAGTACGTTCTTTGTAGTAGCAGGGAGGAGGATGCAGTGATTGTGGGGAGTGGAGGGACAGGCAGGGGTCTCCCTGCAGGCAGCTGCAGCTTCCCGCAGTAACCTGAATGATGAATAGTCAGCCACCACTGGGGACTGTGGCAGGGCATGGGGGCAAGGGAGGGAGTAGCTGCCCAGGCAGGAGAAAGTGGTTGTCGTCTGCAGGCTGCCAGCCATGGCACTAGAGCCAAAACCCAGTGCGGGGGATGGGACCCACGCACAACTCATTGCCCAACACCTGGCACAGGTCCACACCCCTAGCTTAGCCTCCCTGGATGAACCATGTCCTGTAAAGGGTTAATAAAATTACTCCATGGGAGTGGATGGCGGGGACGGGGGGCGGGGGGTTGGTATGAGCCTGCAGGAGTCTGCGACTTAGTGGGGTGGCTGCCTGCTAAAACTCCAGCAGGAGCACCTATGGCTATGAGCTTGAAAAAGAGGGAGGACAATTATCAAGACAAGAATAGGCCGTTCAAAAGTAAAATGATCACTCATAACTGAATAGACATGGAAATAAAAATAGAAATAGAATAGGCATACATTAGTATAGAATTGATTAATAGAATATAGAATAGCGTGATAGAATAGAGAATGTAGAATATAGAATAGGAATAGGGTAGACTATAGAATACAGTAATGAAAGTTTGTTTATGTTGTTTCTACAGGTTGTCTACTTTAAATTTATTTATTTCTATATGTATATTAGTATTTGCAGTAACTTATTTATTTCTTTTGTAAAAAAGGCAGAAAAGCCAGAAAGGCAAATTTATATTTTTATAACTTGTTTTTAATTTTTTTTGCAATACTATTATTTTATAATTTGTTAATGCTATTTATATTTTTATACCCAAGTAAAGCACCAATAATATTTTCAGGAAGCAAATAAAGATTTCAATTTTATACAGTTCTTTCTTGATGTACTGTGCTTTTTTATGGCATGGGCAGCTACAGCTCTGGGGAAATGCATTTCGGGAGTGAGGAGATTGCTGGTTTGCCAGTGGGTGTAGACGGCTTGGCATCCTGTGGCGGTGACAGTGTGGCCCGGGGCATGGCAGGCTGCAAATCATGGCTGTGCCCTAGCGATGGACCATGCTGTCATAGCTGCAAGATGCCAGGGAGGCTGCAGTGAAGCTCCACACCACGCCATGTGTCCTGGCAGCAGGGCTGGTGCTAAGAGAGGGGCGCACATAGCCACATGCACGGCTATGCACATCTGGGCTGGTATCCACAGAAACCGCTGAGACGTGGTATCACAGTGCATCTGCTGCAGGGGTCTCCAAGGAAACCAACTCAAGACACAACAGCGGCGACTGCTGGGAAATATAGTCCATGAACAAAAGAAAAAAATGGAGGGACAAACCCCAAACTCCCACCTCACAACACCTTGTGCCAATTGTATGGTACCCTGTGGTCCTGGTGGTCCATACACCACCATCTATAATTTACATAGTTCCCCCCTCGCCTCCACGCCCCTCACCCTGGACCAGCAGCTGCTGACAATGATGAAGATCTGCAGCAGCAGCAGCAAATGGTAAGTTTGCAGTTAAGGGGGTGTGGCATCTCTTCTTATTACTTTAATATTTCAGGGTAACTTTTGTGTTTCTTATTATTGCCTTCCAGAAACCCCTTATATTGCAGATGCTGCTTGCCAGACCTGCCCCCTGGGGCTACACAGCATCCAGAGTGATATTTAGGTAAGGACAGAAATCTTCCATGGGAAATTTTGTAGCCTGTAGCGGGGAAGCCAAAAATGGTGTTGGGAGTCCATCTTCTTTCTTCCTCTGCAGGACTCTTAGAAGAGCAGGAATAGAAGATCAGAATGAAGACTAAAGACATAGAAGATAGGCAGATTATAGAAGGTAGAAGAAGATTAGATTAGAATAGAAGAATAGACTAGATTAGAATAGAGATTAGATGCAGGAATAGATTAGCATACAATAGAATATGTATAGAATAGTATATAGATATAGAGAGAATAGTATATTGAGTAGAGTATAAATACAGATAGTATATAGATAGAATAGAGTGTATATAGAATAAAGTATAAAGAATAGAAAATATATTTTTTTTCTGAGGCTTTGGAGTTATTTATTTATTAAACATTTATATAAGTAAGGCAGGGATAGATAATTTTATATTCCTATTTTATATTTTTATACTGTATTTTTTAATAAGTTTTGTACTGGGTGGGTGTTTTTTCTTTTTAAGGTAAAGCCTTTTTATTTTTTTACAGATACTTATTTTTCTTAAAGGTATTTATTTTAGGCTATTTATATTTTTAACAGCATTTTACAGTTTTTTAATTTATATAATCATGTCATGGAAAAACAAAAAAAGTTAAAATAAAGATTTTAATTTATACAGTTCCTTCCTGATGTGGCATGTTATCTTTCATAGGTAGAATGGCATGGCAGTCCATGTGGTTTGGAGGTGTGGAAGGGGATGAATGCGACTTGGCATGGGGATCCCTGCGGTCAGTTACAGCTTCAGGGGTATGCATTTTGGGAGTGAGGGGATTACTGGTTTGCCAGCGCCCCCTGCTATAATTATCAAAGAGATTAGTGGCGTGAATTGTTATGTGTTACAGCTCCCGCTGTTGTAATTTACTGTGAATTGCATACTGAGCTTAATTCGGTTTAAAGGCTGTCACTTGTAAACATTGACTCATTGATTTAAAATAAATCATTTTAACTTTAATAAACCTATTTAATTTAATGAGGATTAAACCCCATCATGTGTACAAGCACCCCATGTGAGTGCTGAAACTTGTGTCTGCATAGACTGGGCATGCATAAACATCTATGAATGGATTCGAAATATTGGCCTTAGGTAATTACCCTTCACTTGCTTGCATATAACTGTAATTCATTTATGCATTTCTTGTAAATTAGTGTGCCAAAAGATCTAGAAATTGCATAATACACCTTGGATATATTTGAGTTACATGGTTGCCTCAAGTGCAATTTCCATGTAATTTGCTAGGCATGTACTTGCTATGTGAGTACATGGTTATTGCCATGTACTTATTAAGGTATAATTGCATGGTTATTTGTGACCTGTAAATGAAAATATTACCCCGAGCTGTTGAAGCAGTCTGTATATGCACAATCACTTTCTACAAAAGTGAAAGAGCTGCATGGCTCCATTTGGGTATTTGGTATCATTATTTGAAGCAATCGTCTCAGCTGTGCCAAAAAAAATTATTGCAAGTTTTTCTTATAAATGTTGTGCATTTATCTTCTTTTTTGGGGTGGGGGAGGGGGTAAGGACAGAAGAATATTTATGACGCCCATTTTCTCTTTCTTGACCATTAAATGTACAACATTAAAAAAAAATACAGTGAACACGGTTTACCTCCAATGCACATCTAGGCTAGGGACAGAAATTACACATAAACTGGGTCAAATCTGGAACACAACAGCAATTCAGTGCACATAAACCGCTTTCAAAATGGCTGAAATCAGTTAAAGATAAACCTGGATGGATGTAGTATCAGACTTAGATTAAATCAGTTTATTGAACTTCCGTCCCAGATCCCCTCCAGATTCAAGTTAACTCACAGTCCCACAGCATCCAAGGATGCTTTGCACCTCCCCTACAAACCCCTACTCATAGGGTGGGTGGGCTACGCTTGGCCCCACCTGTCTACTACAGCTGAGCAGGGAGGCATATTCTAGCACCCGGTGACTTCTGGCCTGGGCCACTGCAGGCATGTGCCTGCATTTCCAGAATAAAAAATGAATGCCTATCGGTTCAATCTATACAGTTTAGATTAACCTATGAAGATTGAATTGATTCAGCCTTGGACTTTTTGACTGCCTGTACTTAGCCCTGAAGAGTGATTATGAAGCCCAAACTCAAACTGAGTACTCCACAAGTTTACACCATTTCTCTTCCTCAGACAACTGCAGTATTAGCTACCGTGAGTAGAGGTACCACAATCTGACTCTTAGGTACCATTATAAAACAGAATAGTGTGGATTAAGTTAATTGAGTTATTTGGTTAATCCTGCATGATTTTATTACTACATTCTCAGCAAAATAAACAGCAAACCTGAACTACATTATGGGTGCTATCATCCTTATTCTAAAATGACAGAAAGTTAAATCCAGAAACTGAAACTGAGCAGTATATTTTTATTGTGCAAACTAAGCCAAAGGTAAGAAATACATAACTCAAAATGTTAGAAAATACGACGTTTTTAAAGTATATTAATAACTGAACAATACTTCAGTAATTGTTCTCTTCAGTTACACTAACAGAGAAAAGAATATTACATGTATTATGCCTATTCATCATGTAAATGATGAATTATTGTTGCAAAGAGCACATATTTTTAAATTGCTCTGTTCCAGAACTAACCTTTGCAAATTCTTAGCACAAGCCATGACATTATTATAAAAATATGTTTATTTGGCCATGTTAAATTTCCTAAGATTGTAAACTCATCTTTACCTATATTCTTTCCTGTTTCTGCCATGCCACTTATTTCTGCTTACAGCAGAGACTGTAGGGATAAGGCATAATGGATTAGAATGAATTTGAAAAAAAAATTGTATGTGATGTATTTAAAATAATACTAAAAAATAAATAAGTTGATTTCTTTGTACAAGGCTTACAATTCAATATGATGGGGGGATTAAGCTTTACAGAAGATTGATATTAGCAGACGCTACGAAAACAGTTTATACTGGAACAAGTGCTTTAATACTTTAGTTTGTTGCTTGGGTAATATAACTTGTTTATTTATGCTTTATGATGTTTGTTATGGTTTGTATTAGTCATTCTATGAATAATGAACAATGTGAAGAAAATCATTGTATTGAAAGCAATACTTTCAAAAGTACTAATTTCTTTGGAATTGATGATTACTAGATGGATTTTCATAGGACTCCGCTTTCCCAATTTTTTCCTTTAAATCACACAGTTAATTCTTTCCACATACTCCAGGATCCATGGTTTATTTTCTTACCATGCAAGCTTTCTAGTTCAGCATTCAGCTTCCCTGCAAAACTGGCAGACATTGAGGAGTACTATTACAGTATCATTTTGTTTATTCTACGTTAGTATCTGTATTGCATATTTTGAAACTAGTACTTACAGTTCTGAGTTGATCACAAAACCATAAATTCCGGCATGGAATTTTTACTGAATTAATATTTTCTTTAAAATAAAGTGGTTGTATTTTAGTTTTAAAAAATTTAATTTCAGTGAAGCTCCACTGTTTCATTAACTCATATTTATATTACTCCTTAACCCCAAATAAAGCGAGTAGATCAAAGTAAGGATTGTCACTTTTACATTACAATTAGAACACCCCTCTCCTCTCTGGCACATTGTTAAAAACTGCTTAAAACTTGGATTGAGGGTAGGGCAGGGATGGGCAAAATGCGGCCCAGTGGCCGGATGCGGCCCGCCAGGCCATTCTATCTGGCCCACAGGGCCCCTAAAAAATTTAGAAAATTAATATTTATCTGCCCCTGGCTGCCTGTCATGCAGCCCTTAATGGCTTGCCAAAACTCAGTAAGCGGCCCTCCACCCAAAATAATTGCCCACCCGTGGGGTAGGGTGTGGAGATTGTGCTTCATTATTGTCTGCCAGCGCTTCCTGCATTTCCTACAAGCTTCATGCTTATATACAAAGTAAATCCTGAACTCCTTACTCCTTCCCTCAGC
>NW_005842832.1:290966-313127 GCF_000455745.1 Alligator sinensis
TAAAAACTAAATTCTGAGTAAAGACTCTAAAGAGTTTAACTCCAAGAGTACATAAGAATGGCAATATCAAATAGGAATTGAGGTTTAAGGACAGAATTAGACTTCCACACTCTAGCCCATCTAAAACGTAGTAAGTCTAACAGAGGTGAAAGAGACTACTGATCATTTCTTAACCCACTGATCATTTCTGTGTGTTGTTACTTCTGAAATAATTTTATGCAGGCTAATTGGTTGTGTGTAAGTTACTTCAGAGATAAGGCAAAAGAGAACAGACTAACATTTTACTTCTGCAGCTGTATATTCAATAGCAGCTGCATACAGATGCATGCTCTTGTGTGTGTTTATAACTGATGCAGGCCACGTTTACACGAGATGCCAACTGTGCAGTCATTATCGCACAGTTATTTAGTACTTGTATGAACAAGTAATAAATGACTGCTCAGTAACCTGAGTTACTGCGCAGTAGTGCTGACAAATGCTTTTTTAGTGATGCTATGGTGCAGTAGCCTAATACTACTGCGCAGTAGCGTTGCATCATTGTTTTTGCCATGTGAGGCTACTTACTGCACAGTAGTATCAGGCTGCTACAGTGTCTTGGGTAGACGTGGCCACAGACACCTAAATATGAAAACTGGTACCTCATTTGAATATGGGGCCTTCAGTTTATGAAATAATGAAAGGATTACATTAATCCATAATACTTTTTTCCATCTTTGACAATTATAATGAGGATAACTTTTGTAATTTTAAATAAAGGACAAATAAAGCAAGTTGTTAATCACATAAATAAAATGTTACTATACATAAAACACTGAGTAGAATGGTAAGTGCCAATCCAAATTGTAATAGCATTTTTATATGGCATATTGTATGTGAAGGGAAAGGCCCATGAGTTGTGTCTTATTTTTTAAGGCACCTCATTGCTGGCAGTTTCTATAATTTCTCTGACATGCTTAGTACTTACCACAATATGCCACAACTTATGTGGCTTTTTTAGGTGACTGGAAGGGATTAAAGAAGTTTTTACTGTAACTATAAGCAGTACTCACGCAAAACATAGAGGGAAAATAAGGAATTATGATATTTGACCCTAATTTGATATGGCATTTGATAAATCTGGTATAATTGACCATGGAATAATCTATGGGAACATCCAGCTCTTCTTTTTGCTTCAGTTTGGGCTCAGAGGCTGCATTCCTTTATGCAGTGGTATAAAGAATGGTGAAAAAATATTCTGGGTAGGAATAAAAAGTGAAAAAGCAAGGTGTGATATAAAATGTGAGATGGGCAAACCTAGATGGCCATACTGACCATGTTGGCTTTTACTAAATGCATGAGTTGGTCATTGTTTTCAGCAACTGGATAAACAGAAGAAAGTATCCAGAACATAATATAAATTCAACAGCCTTAATAATTTGCAGAAAAAAATGAATATTTTTCTTTTACACTTTTAATAGCTTCATATTAGGTTTTTCTTATGTTTTCCTTAGTTTGTCCAGTTACTGCTCCCAATTGGAAAAAAAAAAGAATTTTAACCTTTTGAAATCATGGCAGATCTAAAGCTCAGTTACAGTGAAAGCATGCATTCTTCTTGGGGGAGAAGATGGCAACATCAGAAAGACCTGCAAAGTGCTTTGGGTTCAACATTTCACATAATGAAATTATTCTGGTGATGCCTTAAAAACAAGTTGTAGTGCAGCAGCATCCTGTCACCAGCACTACAGTTAAGAGCCTGTCAGAGCCTTTACTTAATCATCATTGGTCCCTTAGGTTTTCTGTTTAATATTTCAGCTGTTTCAAATTGTGTTTGGATTAAAACTTGGCATACAAGACATGAGCATGGATGGAATTTTCTGTTTTTGTTTAAAAGTTGATTTTATTCTGTTCTGTTCTCTTAGTGGCTAAGTGGTCAACAACTTCAAAACTTTCAATATTTTAGTTACACACCAACGTGTATATTAATAATTTCTTATCTTCTAAATATAATATGTACATACATGCACATGTAGCCAGGAACTAATGAAGAGTGGAACCTGTGTTTCTTCTATGGAAATATTTTGAGACTGCCAAGTTGTGTGTGTTTTTTTATATAAATGTCTGGTTTAGAAGCAACATGCACGTAACTGAAAATCCTATTATCTTTTAGTAGTTTAAAAAAATAAAACTGAATTTGGGGCTGACTGAAAGGTCCATAGGAGATCCAAAATCCAGTTTAGGATTCAAAATGTTCCTAAATTTAGGTCAGTGGTATTTGCACAACCCTGTAGTTCACACTTCTGGAGACCCCAGGGTCTGCCCCTTCATTGTGCCATTCTCAGGGCCAGCTGGCTTCCTTCACCCTCCCACCAAGCTTTAGTATCTATTTTCCATCCCAAGGGAGTCTTCAGGCAAGAGGATGTCCTGTTTGTCCTCTAACCCAAGTAAAACAGCAGGATAGGGGGAAAGGTTTGGGAATTCTTCAGCTCCTGTGACTGTAGCAGAAGAGAAAAAGAGCTCTTTTTTTCTCCCTCTGTCCCAATGGTAGAAGAGAAACTGTACCCTGTCACCTAATGGCACTATATGGATTGAAGTGGCCTATAACGTACAATTGAAGTACACAGGTGTCTGAAGACATTGTTCAGCACGTAATAATCCAACACACCTGGATGCCTAAGAGAATCAGGAAATTCTACACGAGGAATCCAGAAGAAAAGGAGGCCCTTGAACTTAATTTTTTTTGGCAGGGCTGGCATCAAGGGCATCTGAGGAAATCCTCTGAATATTTTCTGGTACAACTTCTGAAAAAGGACTTTGCAGTCTCTAGCTCCTGGATCTGAGCTCCATTTGACATACCATACTATAGCAGATTAGGCAGAGGGACATGCATAGCTCCCCTGGAAGCTTTCCACTCTGTACCTCACCCAACATGCAGCTGTAGCTTAAGGTTGCAGTAGACCCTTTCCTCTTGTTACTTCAATTCAGTTTATTTAGTCCTTGATGGAAATTACTAACTCATAATAGAACTCCTGTAAAATTCCATATTGCATCCACTTAAGTACAGAACTAATTCAGTCTGATTATAGCTATTACAATGAATACCAACCTAGTTTATAATGATTGCTGGCTCATTTCAGTGTTGTTAAACCCCAGGGTAACACCTTGTAAGTACTTTTCATTGATGTCAGTGGTTCATTGAAGTACACAGTATACAGTAGGAACACAGGGCGTTTTTATACGTGCTCTGGGAGTGGGGAAGGGGGTGCTTTGGAAGCGTCTCATGTATCAATGTCCTCGCACTTCAAAATGGCAGCAAGAGCACTTTAACTAAGCTCATTGAATGAGTTTTAATTAAAGTACCCCTGCCGCCATTTTGAAGCACAGCGACGCTGATACATGAGATGGGGAGGCTAAGTGGAGCACATTAATTAGCACACTCCAGCAGACTTGATTAATCAAGTCTGCTCTGACACGCTGTAATTACAGAGCAGCTTCCCCACACGTGTACAGGCACCCATAGGGACAAATTTTAGTTTAGGCCTGCAGCTTAACCGCATTCAATGGAAGTTGAACCTGATGTGACCAAGGCTGAATCTAGTCTGTATAATATAAAGGTCTTTTTTTTAGGATCTCATTATTGCTTGAGGACATCTGACTAGTTAATTGTGTCAAAATGATACTCCTAATAGTATTGGCATAGCTTTAAATAAAATTTATGCACAGTTATATGTGGACACAGTCTTCAGAGTAGTATGCCTAAAGTTAAAGTCATCAAGGGAGATTTTCAAAGGCACAAATGGTAATTAAATACTGGGCTCCTAGTGACTTTGATGGAAGTTAGCAGTCTAATTGCCATTTGTAACTTTGAATCCCTCTTCCTCTTGCCTTCCCAAGTCTTCACTAAGATCCTTAGTAAGTGGCCTGAATTTGAAAAGTAGTAAGCTACCAATCGCTTCCAATGACCTTAATTGGGAGCTGCAGTGATTAGTACTAATGTCTTGCATTCAAAACTTATCTAACTATCCCAACTATGCAGCTGGTCCAATAAAAGATATCACCTTAAGAAATCCTTGCCTCTCAATGAAGATCAGGTCACTTATTTAGATACCAAGATAAGGTGGTAGGAGTCTAAATTCAGGCACATCTCTTTGCAAATCTAGGCTTGTATGTATAATGTACTCACCCCAAACAATCTAGCTTCTGAAGATATATTCCGTAGTCTCACAGGTTACTTTTATAGAAAAATCTTGGTTTTTTGGAGACACGTGGCTTATATTGAAAACACTTTAGCTCTTTTACCTAAGTGTACTTCAGTAACAGCAACAATAGTTTATCATACTATTTTGATGGCAACAAGATAACTAGCAAATAAATGACTGCTCTGTTTCGTAAAGAAGGAAAAAAACACTGAAGAGCTCTATGATCCAGCTGAAAAATATTTAGATGGGAAATTTCACAAAACAAAAATCACTTGCAGGTGGATCTGAGGGTAGTTGTTAGTCTTTCTAGTCCAAATTTTGTAAGTGAGGTCATCTTTCTGGTGCTACCTTAGAAACTGGCCTTATTCTATAAAGGACATTGAATGATAACACTGCGAGTCAGCTGACTGCTGTGTCACAGAGCTGCTGCTTTCTACATTATCGCAACTGCCAGAGCTCTTAGTGCTGCAGTTTTCTAGTCGCAGTGCGGCAAAGCAGACGCATAGAACCAGGCACAAAGCAACATAGATTTTTTTTTTTGGTTTTGCTCTTCTGGCTTTTTATATGAGGACAGTGTACCTGTGTTAGCATAGGAGCAGACATACAGCCTGGACGTGCATGGTGGCTTCTAACTTTGCAGCGTTTTCCAGCTGAGCAGTAATTGCTTGGAGCCTTGTACCCAAATTGCCTCTGATGAAGAACGGCTGGGTTCCCACTTTGTATACTTATAGTTTTGTATGCCACGATGATATAGCTGCAAGAATAAGACAAAGGAGATGGTACTTGTCACTGTCTGTCTGATTGGGGCCTTTGCAGCCACTCCACTGCCGAAGCTGTTTAAATATCCCAGGCTCACATATAATATTGATAATATAGATTGCCGCAGTTTCTTACATCAGTTAGAGCAAAGCTCAAACAAGAAACCAGACTCGCTGACCTAAATCAATCCCAATCTTTCTGGATACGGGGCAGCAGTCGGCTAGCAATGACACAACCAGCCATCAAGTGGAGAGTCTCTGGGATTGCAATCTTTATCAGTTGGAGCCTGTGAGAATGAAACACTCCACTTTTGGTTATCCAATTGCTTCTTCTTTTCTTTTTTTTCGTTCCCGTAAGCAGCTACTAATTGTGCTCGGTCTCTAAGTGTATATTTGTGTGGATTAGTTTGTCTCTAATGCAGTCCTTATCTGCTTTTGCTGGAAATCAGGGCACCAAGTCAGCTTGCTTTAACAGTTGTTTCTTTCTGCGTGATGCTATGCAACTACACTGACAACAAAGGAGCAAGCACAAACCATCACTATTTTCTGGGCTGTTACAGGAACATAATTCTTGTTTGATATGATGCCCTCCTTTTTTCTTTTCTGCCTTTTTTTAATTCATCTAATTGAAGAACCTAACAGACATCATCGTGGATGTGGTTTTTAATGATTTGGAAAAGACAGCCTGTGGAGACTGCGATTTGAGACAGCAACACATTTAGGTTATTGCCAATTTGAAATACTTGGTTTGTGAAGCACAGCCCTAAGGGACAAGCTCAGTATCTGAGCGAGATTGTAGATAAAGAAATAAAAATGACAAGCGTAATGGAGGTTCTGCAAAAGAGACTGTCAGAGAATCAGTTCATGGATGGCAATTTCACCAGTCTGAAACTGAATAATTCATAGAATGAAATTACCCTGCTTTCACCTTTCCATTTAAACCGGCATGATCTGAATCTCTAATAAATTTTCAAGATAAAAGTAAAATGCCAATTTGAATCTGAAGAGCTTTTAAAACCAGATGCTACATCCTGAATCTTTCGATACCTTTCACAATTATCCTGTGAAAACCGCACTTCATCACGAAGCACCATTACCAGTGAAAATTACTGTGATTACAATAGCAACAATAGAATACCATCAAATGATCTCTAATTTACCTAATTTACCAAGGCTGACTGTGTGCCCATCGTGTGTCAGCATGTCTGGCATCGGATCAATATCACACTGGAGCAAAAAATGTCTCAATATATAGCTCATCTTTGTTATCTTTAACTTTGGAAGCCCAGAAAAAATGTACCTGCTCTGTTAAGCATTTTTACAATTGTATGTATTATATGTTTGTTTTAAGGATGTCATTACTAATCCATGTTTTTGTTTAGCTCCCAGTTATTGGAGGGTACTAGTTGTATATATACAATTTGTTTATATTGTTTACTTATGCATAAAGACTGCAGCAAATAAGTATTAGGACAGAGAATCCACAGTACTAAAACAATAGTGATACATCTGTAGATTAATTCAATATGGGTTTTGTGCCTTACTTGAATACTTACCTATTTTTAAGATAGAAATCTTACCTGGCATCGCTGGTCCTGGTTGTATTATGTAACAAGTATTCCGTTTTAAAATGTACTCAATAGCCATAGTAAGAAAACAACTGTGTTTAGCACTAACAGGATTCCCTCCCCCGTGACCCCACACACACCATTCAGTAAATAAACTGTTATTATATATATACATGCTCTGTCAATATGTGCTGATCATTGGAAATCTCTGGCGGAAAGTAACAACTTCTTTTCTAACAAGCTGGGAAACATGATGCTTCGTCAGAATCTGCTCTCATTATGCCATTTTGAGAAGCTGTTCTGGTAACAAATCTTCACTTGGGAAATGCCCAGTGTAGTTGTTTTGTAGCAGGACACAGGACTTCTGAAACAGTAAGTAGCATTTATACAGTAAGCTGGTTCCTACAGCTCAGATACAGGAAAATATTCTAAAGTGCATTTTCAGATTGAGTTCTTTCAGTAGAATAACTACATGGAAGAGTAGGAGAGAGGAACAGAAGGCTAGAAAAAAATCAATCCTTATGGAGACGTTTGTGTCTGGTATTAGTACGTGTTTAAGTTATATGCCTCGATTTTGTTTTTTATTCCATAAGCAGGTCTACTTTGTCTTCAAAGGATATTTTTTTCAAAGGAAATAAGGGGTAAGCAGTACTTCTACTTAATTACATAAGACTGTGTCTTATTTACTGTCTTATTTCATTTGTAGAGAAATGCAGATTTATGTTATATAGTTGTATCTCATGGTATATTTAGTAAGATTTGTACTTAATATCTCCTAGTCAAAATAAATAAAAAAGTACATTGGGTTAAAAATGGATGCCTTTAATACCTTTTTTAAAAAACATTTCTAGGTAAGAAAATATTAAAGATTGTTTATGTATTGAATTCTGAATTGAATAGTGAATTCTGTTTGGGATTTTAAGTTACTGTATCCTTTTAAAAAACAATTCTATGTAAGTCTGAGTTTGCTATATAGAAGTCTAGTCTGTACTGCAACTGTTTGTAGAAATGGCAGAAGGTTTTTCAGCTTGTACTTTGATAACAAAGGATTTGAACAGGAACAAAATATGCTGGAAAGGTTTAGGGTTTTTTATATTCGGTAGCTGTAATTTAGCAAACAGATTTTCCTAGGCAACATTATCTGTAGTTGCTGAACTATCAGGAATTAATTAGTACAACCAGTGATGAATCTGTCTTGTGTACTTCATTTTCAAGTGGTATTCAGGAATTAACAAAGAAAGGTCTTTGTATAGTGCAAAGGCTGCTACTCTTGGTAAAAGTGTGAAAACTATGCTATGTTACTATGGTAATAACAGCAAAGTATTCAAAAATAAATGTTTATAATCATTCTATATTTATATAATTATTATAATATATATTTATTTGACATTGGTATCTATATTTAGGATATAAAATACCATAATAACTAATCCTGCACATAATAGCATGGATGATTCTAAAATGCAATAAAAAATAAGTACTGATAATTTTTTTATTATTATAATACTTCAGTTTTGCATTGATTTGTCGATCACTGCAGTTGTTCACAATGCTTGTATTCACATTTTTATACCAGGCTCATAACAGTGATGATGGTCTGTGGAGATCTGGCTGGTCACATGATGCTAGCTGTCTTAAATTTCCAGCTACAAAATGGCATTCAAGGAGAGCTAAAAATATACTCAATGGCTTGATTTTTTTTTCCTTGAATTTTCAGGGCCTGATCCAAAGTCCTTTGAAGTCCAAACAAATGTGAATCAGACCTTTGAATCATCACACCCTTAATGGGTCACTTGGTTCCTTCTGTAGTTCAAAATCTGTGTCATGCTCCAAAATAAGCAATGTTAGTAATAAAACACATTTTTGATGATGTAATTGCCATAAGGATGTCATGAGGTTGCTAGTAAGAGGGGAGCTGGTCCATGAGGTACACTGTGTTCTAAAATAAGATGCATTCTGTAAAAAAGTTTAAGAACCCCTGTAAATATATTAGGTCTGATGAATGTTTAAAAGCAGGCAGCACTGGAAGGTGCCTATAAATATGCTGCTGATGCAAATACAAGCTAAAATAAAATTTAAACACTAAAAACAACATGACATAACTACTATCATTTATACATCACAAACAGTGTTCAAAACATAACAAACATATATATACAACATAAACAAAACATATATATAGCAATGGCTGTAGTGATCATTTTCTAGGAATTGTGTAAACCGTTAATAAAATAGTTAAACTGGTTCATGGTGGCATTCAAATAATATAATGTAGCCTCTCGTTTTGGCAGCCCTGATATAATAATTATTTTTATGTTATCTTATGTAATAAGGTGATTAGTTCTGGCTTTTGTACTACTTTTGAAATAATATGTTTTTGTGCATTGAACTACCCACCTGAGTAAAATGACTTACACGTGCCTTTGTGTGATCAGGCCACACAGTTACACTTGGGTAGTGATCCTCATTCTCACATGTGTAACAAGCATTACTGGGACCAATTCTACTAACAATAGAAGACAGTGGCAAAACTTCCATTAACACCAGTTGGAGCAGGATTAGGCTGGTTTCCTATAGCATGCTCATATCTGTACTTCTTTTCCACCTTTTTAACTGACCTAAGCCCAGTCCTGCAACTTTTCTCCCTACTTGTTTCTCAAGGAAAGTTTGTAGGTTTGTGTTCAACACAGTGTTAGCTTGTGGTATAACTTGAATGTTGCCCCAATTTCCATTCACACACAGAGATTTCTAGGAATATTACATAGCACAAGTGCAAAGATACCTGCACCTAGCTCTACCCATGCTTATTCCAAAACCAGAAGCGGTATAGCCATGTCTGCAAAGTGATGTGCTAAACATGGTGATGCTGCTTCCAGTTTGGTGCTCACATGCGCAGAGCTAGCTCAGGTATCTCAAAGCAACACTTTCATCTTGTGTAGACATACTTTAGGCTGAGTTGCATCGTACTTTAAATTTGAGCCAACTAGTATGTCCCGGAATGACTTGGTGCTCATATGCTACTGATTCAAATTAGCAATGTAGTAGAGATACACTACAGGCTATAGCTCCAGTTAGTTCAACTCATGAGATGATAATCTAATTATTAATCTAATTACTCTCTTCTGCTTTTGTTGCTTTACAGTATGGCCATTCCTGTTTGAGTGAGGCTAGTTTGAGCTTAGTTAGAGTGAAACAATTTAGGTGGAATAATGCAAGATCTCTTTGCATAGACATACCTACATTTGGTGTGCTTTCAAAAGAAGACCCTTTCTAAAGGGCAGCAGCTGGTCCATCCTACTTGTTATATGTGAACAAGCCGAGAAGGATTCAGATGTAGTAAAACCACTCTAACTTTTATCATGGATAAAGCAATGTTAAAGTTAGAGTGCATTTTGCGATAGCACAAAGAGACTGAAGAGTCTTAAATTAAAAATATAACTCAAGCTTAACTATAGAGACTTTATCACATTGCCATAATATAATAAATAATAGCAATATAATATATTTATTTAGTCTTTATACTCTTTTTCCTTGTTATACTTGTGCTCCATTTCTTAGTCCAGATTTACCCCTTTTAAATGCAATTAATAAGGCAAGTTTTGAGGTCAAGATGGCTGTTTGCTTAGATGTATAAAGTTGTACACAGTGATCTCAATCTTGAGGATGAGTACTTTTAAATAAGCATTTATAAACTTCTGGAGTTAAAGTCTTCTCTCAACTCCACTTCATCTACTGTATTATTTCAATATCTCTTATGCATTTGCATACATTGCTGAAAGGTTTTGTTGAACCTTCAAAAAAAAAAAGCTTCATTAGGGTAGCTTGATTCTGGTATCTATGGAAGCAAATTTGAGTTTTACCATCAGCTTCACTGGAGACTGGATAAATCCAGAGATTTGATTTTTTTTCTTTTAAAGAATAAATATGTTATACCATATATCATGAAAAGTATAGTATTAATATCACAAAGACCAGATTTATACTGAAAAGTTTTGAGGGTTTAAGTATGCCAGCAGACTGAAAATTGCTAAACCCCCTGTTGTAGACACAGATGTATCCGTATAAAATACTTACAATGCTGAAGTTTATGTTGGTTTAAGGAATTGGCATATGCTATATTAATATAAGCACTTCCATATGATATAATAATGTCTATAGCATGACTTTTATCTTCATAGGTATGTCAGCCAAAAAAAGAAAAGAATAATCACGCTGTAATCACCACAACAATGCCAGTAAAACTTAAACATAGACCAATCCTAAGAAACTGGAGAAGTTGTAATTATGCTAGATTAATTAGTAATAAGTAAACAGAGAAGGGGAAAATGCAGCACAAACAAACCAAGAATTTGTAATGGATACACTTACTTTCATATTTGGCCCTTTTTCCATGACATAATTATGAAAGTATTCCTCTCAAACTTACCTATTTCATAATTTGATATAGTCCAAAAATAAAGAATCACTACACCCTCCTGTTATTTCATACTGAGTAAATGAAAACTATTGAGGAAATCTGATAACATTACCCCTTGCATACTACCTCTTGTAAAGGACCGTGTCTGATTAAATTTTTTATGAGTCAAGTTCTGATTTACTCTCCCATGAGAATAGAGAACAGGGGGGATAGGGGCAATCTGAGAGCAAAGACAGGATGTAGTTACCATGTTGCCATCCTGGCTCTGCTAAAATCTGTGGAACTGATATTCAATCGCTTTCCTATGAAGAGTAGTTTAAAAGTGATAGTGAGGATAAATTATCTTGAGTTCGACTGCTGATGCGCTAAACTTTCTATGCTCCTGTCTGCACTCTTCTTTCTTTAGATTCCTCTTATTACTGACAGAAATAATTGGGTGAACAACTATATCAGACACATAGCTGACCAGGTTATTTTGAATTGTGGTAATACCAGGGAGCTAGTGAGGGGTAAGGAATGAAGTGTGATAAGTAGAGTCAGAATTTATCAGAAGACCCTGCCCTGAATTGTTTACTTCCATTTAAAATGGCATTAATTTATGCCCATTTGGATAAGAGGGGACCCAAATAAAGTCAGAATTTGGCTACATATGTTTTTAGCCTATAGCTGAGTGTGCCTAAGAGTGAACAAAGAGAAACTCAAGTATAAATTAATAAAGTCTTCAGACTTTTATTAACTGTAGCAGCTGAACTACTATTAGTATCTAAGGAATGTTCTTATAATGAATTTGTGGTTGCTTATAGTTAGATTTTTCATTTCCATAATTCCCTAACAGGAAAGCAGACAGATGTTTAGTTTATAGTTATATCTGTGTTTATGCATGTACATTAAAAAAAATGCTGTCCAAATGTTCTATGTACTCTACAACATACCATGAAAGTATACAGATGCTCTAGCAAAAGCAATGCCATTCAATACGACCATAACCAGAAACCAAAGTTAATCAAAGGCGGTAGCCATCCTCCTCCTTTGAATTAAACCCACCACCTTCACAATCCTCTTGTTGCTTCACGTGTATGTTACAGAAGCTAAGGTTTGCAATGGACTCTCAATTCCTAAAATTCAAGCTATTTCTGACCAGTGATGGGGGAAGCAAATTCCAAAGTGGAAGGTCCCATACGGAAAACCTTGTCAGCAATCCCCCTATCCTATTTGTACTACTGGGGCTTAATCTTCAATCCATCTGATGATCTGAACTGCAGAAGTGAAGCCATTTTAACTGTCCTTAATTTTCCTGATATCATTAGGTGATGGAAATAAAACCTCTTTCACTTACATTTCTCTTCTTGTTGAGGCCTATCTTGCTGTGAAGAACTGGGTTCTTTCAGCAAGATGCTGAGCACTAGCAGCATAACTAGGATGGGCAGGGGGGGCACCAGCCCTGAGTGCTGTCTTAGAGGGGTCACCAGTTTGGCTCTCTCCCCCGCAGGAGTCATTCCTGTGTCAGAGAACTGATCAGGTGCAGCCAGCAGGGGCAGCACCATGCCCCACAGGGCATCTGGAGGGAGTGGGGAGTGGAATGACATCCTCCCCTCTCCCACGAGGCTTTGCCATGGGAGAATCAGCTCTGCCCCCCTTGTGGGGCATGCCAGGAACAGCCCCTGGGTGCTCATGCTGCTGCATGTGCCTCAGTGGCAGCAGCCGAAGCTCATATTGCTAGTAGATGAACAGTAGCAATAGCAGCTACCACACAAGTGAGGAGAACCCCAGCAGGTAACACTTCTCTCCTCCTCCCCAACCTCTCCCTGCTCCAGCTCATTTGTGGTCAGCACAATTCCCTTCCCCTCTCCCCAGCCCTGGATGCTGAAGGAGCTTGTTACAGATCTGCTGAGCACTCTCAGCTCCCAGTAAAGTTACTAAGCGCAGGACTGTTCAGTTCCTTTTAGGATCAACCCTTACATACTAGATTTCTTTGAAGACAAATGTCAGAGTAGCAGCAGAGTGCTTTGCATAATTTACAGGATTGTTGAGATCTAATCAAAAAAGCTGCAAACACGGTTCTGTAATAGATCAGAGCAAGAATTACTGTTTTACAATTTAGTCTGATAGGACATCACTCATAACTAGTCAGTTAGAATGAAGCTCTCTGGAAAATAGTTTACACAACCCTATAAGTTACAAGTTTACACAGACACACACACATACACACTTAATTTGATCCCCTCTACAGTGAACAGTCTTTTTTGTCTCCCTCCTTTCTCTCTCATACATAATATCTGTATGATTGGTTATAAATAATATTTATACATATATATGAGAGAGAAAGAGGGAAAGGAGGGTAACAAAAAGGCTCTTCTGTGTGTGTGTGTGTGTGTGTGTGTACACACTTCTATCTGTGTATACACAAATATATATAAAATGTCTGACTGTCTTTTGATTTAAAATAAAATACCATTTTTTTTCATACATGCAAATTCTCACCTTTGTAAGAAATCTTGTGACCTGTATAATGTATAAGTTCAGACTATATGATGATAATTGGTCCCTTTTCTGGCGTTAAAATCTGTCTGTAAAGCCATCATATCTCTCTTAATGAAGGAAATCAAAGACAGGCATTCAGCAGATTGAGGGTCCTGCTAGTTGCTCTACAGACAAGATGTTTGTCATTTCATTTAGTTCATGGATTGCATCCTAGTCACTGCCACAGAATCCATATTACATATTACTCAAGTCACTGAAACCAAACTTCTCACTTGTCATTAATTATGTTTTTCCATCCTTTCTGGATGCCTTAACTAAAGAGCTTTGGGTCTGACTTGGAAAACTACTGAGCTCTCTCAGCTGTAATGGCACCTAGGCTTAGGGGACACAGGCAGTGTCCAGATGTGCTTGAACGTTTGTTCCCTGGGGACAACTAGCAGCAGTGCACCTTGTGTCGCTGCTAGGTATCCCCAGGAAACGCTCATGCCACATGCACACTGGTGCGTGGCAAGTTACCCCAGGTGGATTAGGGGACACCCAGGGCTGGCCCCAGCAGCCTTAGCTGAGGTCCTGGGGACCTCCCTGGGCTGCAGCTGTGCCAATCCTGCCAGACAAAGCCTGGCTGGCAATGGAGCATGGCTCTGGCTAGCCAGGCTCCAACTATGGGTGGTGCACACTGCTGTTGCATGCGCCACTCCGCTTTTTTTTCTGTGGGTTTTTTGACTCCTGGATATCCAGGGGTCAAAAATACCCTCCACGCTGCTCTCTTGCAGTGTAGAGAACAACTGAATGTGCTGTATGTAGCACCACAGATATGTCTGCAGCACCACATGCCACACAGCTACACTCATCTGGACGCGGCCACAAAGTGCAGTGTAACGCTAAGCAGTCTGAGAAGTCAGTTCCCTAGGCATGTCAGAATTGGGAACTTGGTATTAGTGGATGCTTCGGACTTCAGCCTCCATGTAACTTCATTCTCTCTGGGTAAAATAAGGAAATACCATGCCGTCACCTCATAGAGATGCTAAACTAAACTAATTAATATTTGTCAATCAGATACTATACATAGGCATGCCATGGCAAAGCCCAGGAGTAAATTTATTATATGGTATCAAAAGTGTGGGGTAAGCAAGGAATGAAGCCATACAGTGAGTGAGGATAAAAATTGCTTAATTGGTTCTCAGTAAGAGAGAGCTGTCCAAACTGTCAATGAATTAGTCAGGGGTCCGTTAGAAAAATAGTATATCACCAGATAATTAAAGATATACACAAACAGCCTGAACTGAAGTTGCATAGACTCTATATTGACCTTGACATAAATCATCAGCCATGCTGAAACCTTTAAATCCTATACAGACCTTTGCCATTTGAGCTATCAGAGGAACTGATGGAAATAGTAGGTTGTTTTTCTGTGCGTGTGTACTGGAGTTTCACAGATATTTGCAGGCAGCGGAGGAATCTCAGGATCTGTTGCAGCAGGGGTGTCTAACATATAGCTTATGGGCTGGATCTCGCCTGCAGACGTGGGAATATCAGGTCTTTAGGGCTTCTTGCAGGTTGGGCCACTCACCTCTGAGAGCCAGATTTGGCCTGCGGGGTCATCACTGTGGCTGCTGAAACTCTTGTGTGGTGGTGTTCATTCCCACTGTTTCAGTACACCTCCACAACCCAGGAAGTTAATGCCATTCACCTCCCTCCCCCTTTTCCCCTGCTGCCTATTTTAATTGCCAGGAACAGATGGAAACCCTGAGTTCTGTAGCAGGTAAGGTGGGGAGGGGAGGTGCGTGACATTAACTTCCTAGGCTCTGGAGGTGCACTGAAACAGTGGGAATTAACACCACTGTTTGGAGCAGTGTTAACTCCCTGTGTTATGGAGTCACATGGCAATTATGGAGGTTAATGCTGTCCCCATGGGTTGCAGGTCATCCAGCCTGTGAGAAACCCCATAGTTTGGATCTGGCCCACAGGACCCAATGAGTTTGACACCTCTGCATTTCAGGATCTTGAGGGGAGTGCTGTAATGGGCCCGCTCTTCTATCCATTCCTCTCAAACAGAGTTCCTTTTGTCCATTCCCTTATTTCATTGTTCCCATCCTATCCCTTCCTTACATGGGGTTTTTCTCATTCTCCTCACCGAGCCAGCTGCAGTTTCTCCTTCCTCAGGCAGTCTCAGTTCTCTTCCCTCACCCCTCAGGATTTCCAATCCTAGTTTTCATCCTCAACCCATCCCAGTCTTCTTTCCCAGCCAGCCCCAGTTCTCTCCTTCCTGACTCCTCATCTGATCTTTCTCCCAGTCATCTCTCCTGGCCAGTGACCTCCCAGCCACTATTTTATCTCTGTCCACTGGTTCCCCAGTCTCTTTACAGACTGTGTCCCCAATCTCAGTGCCTCCAATTTGCATATCAGCCTTCTTGTCCCAGTCTCTATGCTAGTTTTGTCTCTGACTCCACATCAGATTTGGTTCTCTCTCTAGGTTTCCTTCCTCACTAATTCCAGTTTCCTTGTGCCTTGTTCAGTCTCAGTCTCTCTCCAAACCTTCAGCAACCCCCTGTTCTCCTCCTCAGCTTCTATTTTTGCCTAAGTTAGTCTCCATCCTCCACACAACTCCAACTCCCAGTTTCCCTCTCCCATTTGGCTGCATGCGAAACTAATCTATCCTATCTCCTCCCCCACCCTACCACATGCTACTGCAGTCAGTCCCTAGGTCCAGTTCTTGTCCCCTCTTCTTTCAAATCAGGCAGATTCCCCATCTTTGTTGTCTGAGCCAGCAGGGTGTTCATTAAGAGCCCAGTCAAGACGGTTTCCTTGCTCTTAATTCAAAGTGTTCAGACCTGGTAAGCTCCTGAGTACCTCAGAGCAGCAATTGGAAGTACAGTTTTCTTCATCCCAGGGTTGGAGCGCATCCAGGGCAGACAGAAACTAGAGGAAGACCCTCAGCATGGCAAATTTTAGCAAAAATGGTTAGCAATTGTTAAGTTATGAACAGCTGAAACATATACAATGTTTCACCTTGTAGCAGAGGGTCACCTTAAGAGTAGATGTGGTGTTGCATGCATATATTAGGCTTGAAAATAGGAACAATACACATGCATCTCTCTTTAAGGCTAGCATAAGGCTAGGGGTGGAGGTAGGAACTGGAAGGCACTTACCCTGTGTCAGCTGCTCTATGGTAGCCTTGCCATGTATCTGTTCCTATTCCACACTAAGTGAAAGCCAGGCAGGGGCAGCTTAGTCCTCAGTGAAAGTCACTAAGTGACTGTATTATCATCAGCCTGTTACTGCTAGGCTGAAAAGAAAAAAAGAAAATCTATTACAATGGTAGACATGCCAGGCCACATTTTCTAAAATACATGCCTGAGTTGCATGCTCAAAACGAAGTACAAGTGCACTTTAATTCTCTGATACTTTTAACATGGCAGTTCAGAGCTCAAACTCTATTGCTTGCAAAAACAAGAGCTAAATAAATGGATGAGCTAGGGGAGAAAGAGTCAAACTATTTTCAGCATAATCGAGGCTGCAGTTTTCACCGATTACAAACATCTGTTTGGGTATTTCTATGGTGCCGGTCACTGTGGTATCTGGGTGTCATAAAAAAGTACTTTTTCACAAGATCTACAGAGGATTGAAAAGCACTATAATTGTAATGCTCCATCTACACTTTACTATAAATTGATTTATCCAGATATCTGACAACACATATTTTGAAAATACTTTTTTTTTGTTTTTTATTGTATTAAAGTATAGATATTTAGAAAAAAATTACCTTTGAACTCTACCTGACCAAAACAAGAAGGCAGGAGAAGAACACATCAGAAATGCAAAACAAACTGAAGAAGTGCAAAGAGAATAGAAATACCTAATTCATATTTTGTCCACTAACAGATGCTTATTCAGGCAATAAACTATTCTTGTATATAAAGCCCCAGACATCTTTTGCAGTCCCAAATAAAATTAGAAAGGTTGCCAGTGAGAAGACACTTGGAACTACATAGGAAAAAACTGTTGATTATAAATACAGATACAGATCCTAGTCAAACATAACATATAACCATAATATTTGGCAAGACAGAGACAATTTATCTGAGGCTATTAAATGTACCTTACAAATAGTAATGATTTAAGCCACTATAAGCAGCCTTGTTTGGCAGATAGACATGAGCAGTAAGGGGAAAAAAAGCACAGAAGTGGTAATATGACTTGAGTCAGTTTATACAAGAATTCAGTGGCAACGAGGGGACTGGAACATAGATGTCCTGATTCACACTTTTATCCACAAGACCTTCAAGTTTCTTTAGGAATCAAATTAGAGAAAAAGGCATCCAGGCAAAGAATTAGACTTTCAAAGGAGTAGATATTTCAGAAGAACAGGCAAGATAAAATATAGTTAACGTGTAAAAACTTGAAGAAATTTTTTTAAAGTTTCAGTTAAAATGAATATGATTTCAACAGCACTACAAAAACATGCTTACCGTCTATTAATTTTTTCCTGATTACAAAGGCCATTGTTTGTTTGCATATACTATAAAAAACTATTTACCATGATGAAAATGATTGTACAAATAAGAATGGACATATGTTAAGGATCTAAAGGGCATGGATGAATGCAAAGTTGCAAATAGAACACTTTTGATCTTCATGAAAATCTGCAACAGGTTATGCAGGCATCCAGGACAGTTGTGTAAACCTCTGGACAACACAGATCCCTCAGGCTAGGGACAGACATTCAAAAAGCCAGAGCCTGAATTGATTCAGTTTTTGCAGGCTAGTTTAACTTGCCTAGATTGAACCAATTTACAAGTTAGACATTCAGGAAATGCAGACACATGCTTGTAGTGGCTTGGGCCAGGAGCCGGGCTAGAGCACGCCCTCGGCTGCAGGGAGGCTGTGCTGGGGGGGAGGAGCAGGGAGGGAGGTGGGTGGAGGCATGGCCAGCCCTGGCAGTAGCCTCAAGTGAACTAGCCAGGGAAGGGATTTAATTCCTCCCTCCCTGTCCCACTACCAGGGACCCAAACCGGGGTTCACCTGGCACTCCCCTCTCACTGCTGCAGTGGCAGGGGTAGGACCAGATGCCAGCCGGCATGGCCCCCTGAGACAAGTGGGTAGAAAGGGGGTTTATTTTCCCCACTGCCCTTGGGGGACCAAAGCCAGGGTCTGCCCGCCCCAACTGTTACCACCACCACTTATTGATGCCTGCGTGGGACAAGTGGAAGACTAAGCTGAAATAAGCTCCCTCCCTTCCTCCTCTACCAGACACTGGAGGGAGGGGGGAAATAGCCCCTCTCCCTGCTCCCTTGCCTAAGAGGAGAGTGGGCTCCAGGACAAAGCTTGCGCCCCCCCAGGAAACCATGAGAGGGGCTGCAGCCCCCGTCACAGTCCCTACCCCCTTGCTGCTCGAGTAGCAGGGGCGGGGGCACAGCCAAAGGCTGGCTGGCATGGCCCTCTGAGGCGAAGGGGCAGGATGAGAGATTATTTCCCCACTCTCTCTGGCATCTGGTGGAGGCGGCAGGGAAGGCTCTTATCCCACTGTTCACCCCACACAGTGAGTGATCGGCAGTGGCAGTTG
The DNA here is from genome assembly GCF_000455745.1 of Alligator sinensis. Lineage (NCBI taxonomy): Eukaryota > Metazoa > Chordata > Crocodylia > Alligatoridae > Alligator > Alligator sinensis. The sequence goes on from NW_005842832.1 coordinate 309,929, forward strand.
GGGCAGGCAGACCCTGGCTGTGGTTGCCCAGGGGCAAAGGGAAGAATAAATCTCTTTCCTGCCCTCTTTGCCTCAGGGCTCCATGCCAGCCAGTGTCTGGCTATGCCCTTGCCCCATCCCTGTCCCTGCAGCAGTGACGGGAGAGCGCCAGGCACACCCCAGCCCAGGTCCATGCCGGTGGGAGAGGGGGAAGAAATTAAGACCCCTTCCTGGTCAGTTCACTTGAGGGTACTACTGGGCCTGGCCATGCCCCCACCACTAGAACAGTAAGTGGAGAAATGCCTGGCAGGGGCTGCTGCACTCCTTCCTGTCAGACCCCATCTGGGGTCTGTGATGGTGGGACAGGGAAGCGATGGGGGAAGAAACCTCTTCCCTGCTCCCTTCACCACACCCCGTCCCCTGCCTGCCCGTGCTCTGGCTAGGGAGCAGAGGGGTAGACCAGCCCTGCTTTGCTGGAGCAGAGACCACAGCCCTGCCCAGGGCCGCAGAGCATACTTGAATGCTGGGGGACTCTGGTTTAAATTAAACCAGGAATGGGGTCTGGGACAGAAGTTCCACAAACCAGTTTGAACTCAATCAGTTAAATCTGATACTACATTCAACCAGGCTTGTCTCAGACTGGTTTCAGCTATTTTGAAACTGGATTACGTGTAGTGTTCTTATGTTCTGTTACAGGTTTCAACCAGTTTCTGATCACTTAAACTGGTTTATGTGTAACTTCTGTCCCTCGCCTAAACGTTACTCATCTGCAAATAATTTTGTTCCTGGACTTTTGGAGTTTTGCATCTTACTATGCACAATACATGTTCAGCCCTTAAACTCCTTGATCCATTCTTTATATCCTGCAGACCTCAAAAAATTTACCCCTGGAATTTGAATACATATCCAATTTAACATGGCAGTTAGATGTGCACAGATACCATCAGGCACATTATCAGAAGTAAACATATTGCAGAAATATTGACTTTTATTGACAAACTGGACAATGTTAATGGTAATTAATTAATTTTATCTTGCTGCTGGCTGACCCCACAATCACTCTGTGCCCAGGGTAAGCGGTGGAATAAGCCTCCTCCACAGATGCTGTAGGGAGGGGCACAGGAGGGGGTTTATTCCACCACTTGCCCCAGGCACAGATGTGACAGCCAGAACCAAAGAAATTAATAAGCAATAAATATGTGCTTCTTAGAGGCATTTGGAATTTTTGTCTAATATAAAGCTTTTTATTTTTGTAACCCGCAAATGTAACTTGTAACTGTTTGTGGAACTGACTAGGCCTCAAAGACAAAGCTATAGTTGTAAAATTAGCTGACCTAGGTTTTTTCTTGCTCAGAATTTAACCTTGATGATGATTAAAACTGGATTCAACTGCCTGGCCTACCCAGCACATTCCAGGAAAGCACATCTCAAAAAAAGCATAGTCAGAGAGATCTAAAGGACGGAGTAATGTTAATTTCAAACCTGAAGATGCTGCGTTGTAATTTGCTTATTGGATAAACCCAAGTTTGGGTAGTAACCTTTTATAATAATTTTTAACACCTTTTAATACGATAGGGCAACAGCTATAGGACAAGATTGTGAATGGCTCTAAAGCCAACAGATTAGCATAAAACTAGGTATAAAAAGCGCGTGCATCAGGTGACCAGCAGGAAGGAGGGAACAGAACAGTCACTGCTGTTCCACGCCCAGACCCCGGACTCCTGGTGTGAGTGAGGATTGGATCCTGATCAAGGGATCTTCCCCAGTAATCCCTCTGACAGCATTGATCTGGGATGCCTGACTTCGCTGGAATCACCTGGCGTGCACCTGGCATTGAGGGACTATCGTTAAGTTGCCAACCCATGTCTGTCTATCTGTTGTTTTAAACAGCCAGTGGCTGATACCCCCGCAGTGCCCAGCCGGCCTGCGACAGATTGATCCATCTGTTGCTATTTTCTGTTGTTATTATTTACTATTAGCTCTTTAATACTGCATTATTTGCTTATTGCATTTATCTTTTTGTTAACTGTTGTGTGTGTGTAAGCTATAATAAATTTGCCATTGCTTTACTCCCAACTCTGCCTCCTCGATCCCGAACCAAACAGCCCAGTGGCTAAATTGATATACTCACAGTGCCCAGCTGGCCTGTGACACACAGAGCAAGTGGTGGTGGCAATCGGGGCAGGCAGACCCCGCTGTGGTGCCTTGGGGGCAGAAGGGGAAAAGCCCGCTCCCTGCCCTCCGCCTAAGAGGCTCTGCCAGTCGGCATCAGGCTCTGCCCCCACCCCAGCACTGGAGTGGTGTGGGGGGAGTGACTGAGATGAGGGCAGCCACTTCTGTCATGGTTTCCCTGAGCGCAAGCCCCTTCCTGGCAGGGGGCCATGCAGTAGGGCTAGGAAAGCTGCTGTGGATCATGGCAGCAGCAGCGACAGCTTGGAGAGCTCTGCCTGCCTCCGAGCCCTGGTGCTGCCATGTGCAGTCCGGCACAGCTCTGCCCACCCTGCAGTAGGAACCCCTCACTGGGAAAGGGCTCATGCTCCCCAACAGTATGACAGGGGTTGCTGCCCTCTGCAGCAGCCAGGCAGGGGCACAGCCAGATGTTGGCCAGCAGTTCTCTTAGGCAGGGTGCAGGGATGGGGGTTATTCCCCTCCCTCTAGCATCCAACAAAGGGGGAAGGAGGGAGCTTATTCCACCACTTGCCCCAAGCAGGGAGTGAGCAGCAGCAGTCAGGGCAGGCAGGCCTGGCTGCAGTCCCCTAGAGGTAGTGGGGAGGAATAAATGGCAGCCTGCTGCTGCAGCAGCAAGGGAGGAGCACCCGGAAGACCCAGCTTGGATCTTTGCTGGTGGAACAGGGAGGGGGGAATTAAACACCTCTCTGGCCAGACCTCCACCCCTGCCTGTCCTTGCTCGACTGGGGAGCTGAAGAGGAGGGCCCGCCCTGGAGCAGAGAGCCCAGCCCTGAGATTGTGCCCAGAGAGCTGGCAGACTCTGGTTTAAGTTAAACCAGGAAGGGTCTGGGACAGACATTGCATAAACAGGTTTGAGCTCAATCAGTTGTCTGATACTACATTCACCCAGAATTATCTCAAACCGGCTTCAGCCATTTTGAAACTGGTTTATGTGCACTGAAAGTCTGTTCTGTTACAGGCTTAAACCAGTTTCTGCTCACTTAAACTGGGTTTTGTGCAATGTCTGTCCCCAGCCAAGGAGTACTAATGT
>NW_005842832.1:313137-320936 GCF_000455745.1 Alligator sinensis
GGCTGTTGCAAAGAGTACAGTAGGAGCAGGGTGTTCTGAATGGGTATATGACATGATAGGGGCCAGAACTGGTAGGGTTGGGCCAGATATGAGATGCACCACTGATTTGAGGCCAACAGAACAGGCCTTAGAGGTTCTATTCTAAGCAGGACAAATTAAAGTGTCTTTTAAATTCTGGAGCTGCTCTAACATGTGCTGGTGTCCCATTTACCCCCAGATTGCCAGGACAAGGTGGGGTAAAACTAGCTTAGCACCCTGCTTTGCCTTCAACCAAATCAGCTACATTTAACGCTGAGGATTGCATCTTCTGAGTTAAAATTTCTTCTCTTGTAGCCAGTTTCTCATTGTGAACTTAGAAGCTTTGGCAACTACTCAATCCATATCAATTTATTTTTATCTCTTCTCCCCAGACAGCCTTGTGTATTTCACCTTACCCTAAATTCTCCAGGAAACTGTAGCCTGAAATCACACTTCAACTTACCAAAGATAAATCAAGACCTATTCATTTCCAAGTGAAATTAAAACTTTAGAAGCTGCATTTGTCCACTAAGTGCTACTGAGATGAGCAGAATAAACTTCAGAGGTAAGTTTCATTCTTTAACTGCTTTTTCTTACTAGTTCCTTGTCCTCAGCAGGTCTTCCTTTGGTTCCAAACCTGAAACCAAAGGAAAAAAAATCACACCAAATCAAACTTTATTATCGTAAACAATTATTTAAAACAATTCAAAATTTAATTTGAGAAAAGGGAAAGTAAAACAAAAATGCCAGTTCTTAGTGAGTGTCGCATCAAACACTTGAGTGACAGCCTCAGATACTGAAGTTTGCTGTACTCACGATACCAGGTTCTGTTTTTTGCAATAACATGTGCTTTGTGGATCTATTTACCTACTGCTTATATTTGCAAAAAATTGTTTAATGCAACACATTATTTTCATCAAGAAGGAAGAAGTACATATTTTATTACAAGAACCTTAACTACATCCCATGAAGTGGTTTGTTATTTTATGGCTGTGCTATTATTTTGGTCATTTTCATTTTGAAATCCATGTCTTTATGGGTTACTATGAACAACTAGTTAATACATCCACATAATATCCATTACACAGGTTTCCCTCGCTTTATGCTGTACATGTGTTCCTGAAAAACAGCGTATAACTCGAATTCGCATAAAGGGAACCAACTTTACAATGTAACAAGTAGGGATACATTCCAAGACCACGACTGTACTGACCCCCAAACCCATTTCTACCACTTTTACAAGACAATTTTGGTACCCGCCAACAGCAGACAGTATACAGAAGCACAGGGTGGTAGTGAATGTTACTATAATGGGGATGGCAACTACAGAAACACGTTGCAGACAATGAATGAAGAGCACAGATCCACACAGGAGACTATATTTTGGTCCGCATCACTCCCACAACGCACAGCACAAAGCAGCTGACTGCAGGCTTCCACCACACCAATCGCATAAGGGTGAATTTACCTTGCATATCACAAATTTTTGGTATAAAAAGGGTCAATGCATTAGAGCTAATTTGCACATACAGAACCCGCATAAAGTGAGGGAAACCTGTAATCAATAACAGAATTGTTGGTAAAGAACATACAGTTATTGTTTCTCCCAAACAACATCGTAAATGGAATTTTACAGAAGTGTGTGACAGTTTATTTATAGTGAGAATACTTGTGTGTGTGTGTGTGTGTGTGTTTACATTTTAGGGTGATAGAAACTGAATTTACAAAATGATTATATATGTGTTTGTTTTTAAAAAGATTGCTTAACTTATTTATATTTTGAAAAATACAGATAACAGCATTGTTTTATCATCTCTTTTGCCATTTTTTTCTCCCAGCTTCATTCACATAAGAATCTTGTCTAGTTTTCAAACAACAGCAGTTCCTTAAACAGTATAGTACTCTGGTATAGGTTTGAACATATCAAAGAACCACTGTAGTGCTTGTGATACACATATGTAACTTAACAACAGAGGAAATGGTTGAGTTGTCAGGACCTCTCTATACATTTAGGAAAAGGCACAATGAGATCTAATGTACAATCCATACAATCGTGCCTCCTGCCATGCCACACGTGCATGGCAGGAGTCACGATTGTGAGATCATGAATCAGAGCCCATCACACCTTATTGCTGGTACAGGGGGAACCTGAAGCAGGCTCCCCCTGCACCAGCAAGAAGCAAGCTCCTGTGGCTGGGAGCCCCCTCAGCTGATGGGGCTCTCAGCCCCAGGGGCACACCAAGTACCCCTGCATCTGGGAGACTGCAGGTGATGCGATCTTCCAGCCATAAAGTTATTACACATTTTCTAGCAGTAACTTTATAGCTGATTTGACTTTTGAAAGTACCATAGTTAATTTTCCGGTGTAACCAGTCAAAATTAATTGCATAATAAACCAGGTAATTACATAATACATGTAACGTGTAGAGGGAGCCTCAGAACAGTAAGACTGCAGGAGACAACCTTATAAAACTGTGTTAATGTTGGTTCTCTAGGCTAAAACATAACTATAATCTCAGTAAAATTTCACTGTGCTTATGGTATTTTTCTCTTCATTTATCATTTTGATTTTGGGAGACAATTTTCTTGAGTCTTAAAGAAGAAGAATTTTGTTTTTCTTACTCAGATGCTGATGTGCTGCTTTCTTATTATGTTCTTATGTTTGCTTCTTTGTTCTTGATAATCAAAGTGTGTCTTCCTGTAGTGATTTTTATCTTTGCCACTGCTTCCTGATGCTACTTCAATCTAACAGTGCCTGCTCAAATGGGAACTTAGAAATCAAAGTTTATGGGGGTAATATAAATATCTATGTAGACATTCTTCTTTTAGCTTGGTGTCTGTTCTAGTACTGTATTCCACAACTATTGCGAACTGACTCCCAATCAGTGACAGTGGAACAGTTCCATTGCTATATGTGTCCGTACTGATATCACAGTCTTCCACAATGGAGAGGACCAGGCCAGGACAAAACTAAAAGGAATAGAAACAATGAAGTGTAAAGCAGCATAGAAATCCGAACAGTACACATTAGCATTTTTCCATTAAAAATACTTGCTTCTAAGCACTGTAGAATGATTTGGTACCTATTTATCAACTTAAATTGTTTTCATATTGCAAAACAGAACCTTAATTACAAAACTCATTTACATATGGATGACTTTTGCTTGAACAATTTTTCTAATGTATTATGCACAAACATAATTTGCTTTCTGTTGTTCCACCTTGGTTTTCCGAAAACAAAAGGCTATTTTGGAAGGTACAAGGACAAAACCAGATTTGCATTCATATTTAATTTCCTTTACATCCCACTTACATTTTCTCAGGGCCCAGATGGTAGCACATTCTTGGATCACATTCTATCTTGTGTTTTTGGAAGATCACAGTGCTCTGGGGCATCTACTAATTTTTCTTACTCTTTCCTTCCCTTCCCCAAATAGTTTTTTTTAAAGGAGAAATTAAGATTTTTTTTTAGCATATGAAACTCTTGAGTGTACCCATGAAATTTAAATACATTGGTAGTCAATTGCAAAGTTAAAACTGTAGGCATAACTTAAATACACACACACACACACACACACACACACACACACACACACACACACGCGCACACATATCTATATCTATATATATTAGAGAGGAAACTTACTGCCCAGTTCTACTGCTAGTGCACAGTAGGCAGTTATACACAGAATCGGAGTGCCTGTATGTTTAATTATGCATATTTGCATGCAATTGTAAACTTATATTTGGAAAAAATAAAAAAATTGTACATACAAATAGATGTGTGCTTGACTGCAGGTAGAGACTACATTTTGAACATCTGACATGCTATACCTTGCATTCTTTTGCTAGATTGTGTCATCAGTCATCAGAAGAGGAATACTGATTTTTATAAGCAGGATAGTTATCAAGTGTTTTAACTCATTCAGATTCCATGGTATATTCTAGTATGGTTCCATCTGACCTATAAAAAATAAATAATCTTTTCCTTTTTTCTGTTATAGGAATTATTTCAAAAGGACAAACTTTGTGATTAATTAAGAGAACAAGCTAGGGAAGTCAACTGGACTGAAGATCTCAAGGTCTCAAAGTGGAGGAGGTCAGAGGTGCTAAAACTAACTGGAATTTGGATCCAAAATGCGGGGAGGGGATCCTGCTTGAAAAGTGCTCTGGATCTAACCAGATGGCTAACCACTTTCAAACAGGAAATTACAAATACACAGAGAGCTTGCCAGGGGTGGAAAAAAAGATATCAGCTCAGAAACTTGTGGCATAGAGGTCAAGAATCTTAGAGATAAAGTGAGACTTGCCAAAAATCATGGTTTTTTTGGCCATATAAATAAGAAGAGAACAGGGAAAGGAAAAAGGACCTCTATATAATGAGGACAGAGTAGAAAATAAAGAAAATTTAGGTATGGCCCCAAAATTAAAGCAATACTTTGCTTCATTTCTCATTAAGGTGCTAGTGTTGACTACTGGTGCAAAGGGAAGATAGCTAGTGGGAATAACAATCTGAGAAATATAAATGATCACAGCCAAGGTGAAATCTAAACTCAAATAAGGTCAAGCACTCCAATCAGTGGGAGAGGGATAATCTTCAGGCAAGAATTCTGAAAGAACTGGCAATGAGATGGCAAGTGTGTTAGCAAATATTTCTAACACATCAAACCAACAGGCCTGTAGTTCTCCAGTTTACTTTTCTTTCCCCTGCCATTTTAAATGTGAGGAAAGAATAAAGTCATAGATGCAAATGGAATGAAATGCAATGTAGACTTGCTAAAGGCAGATCATGCCACATTAATTGCTTGTCTTGTTTGATTATATAACTGAGTTTCTTGACAAAAGAAATATGGTAGAGCTCATCTGTCGGGACTGCAGTAAAGCATCTGACTTGGGGTCATATGGGAAAATATTAATGGAGGAGATGGTATTAATATAAGACTTGTAAGGTAGATGAAGAACTGGCTACTGGGAACATGGCGCTGGATAATGTTAAATGGGGAAGCATCAGGCTGGCAGGAAATTATTAGCAGAGTTCCTCAAAAAACTGTTTTCAGCCTGCTTTTATATAAGATTTTCGTTAATGACATTGGCATTGAGTGCTGGGAGCTACATGCATGCCACGCAAAGCTCCTGCAATAAAGGCGGGCCGGGTAGGCTGTACTCCTACCCAAAAGTGCAGTGTTGGCTGCAGCCATGTGCTGCTGCATGCCTGCACTGGACATGAGTGCCCAGAGCAGCCCTGCCTGCTGCTGCAGCTGGCAGCAGAGGCTGCGCACAACCCCACCACTGTTGCTTCCTTACTTGCTGCCCGGAGCGAGCAGGATTCCAGAGAACCTGAGCCCGTCCCCCGGAGGCTGCAGCAGCAGCATCCCTGCCTGGAGCTGCATGCTGACTCGGCCAGGCCCTTTTGCCCACAAGGGTGGGAGTGAGGCACAATAGGGTGTGTTGGGAGGGGGGTATATACCTGGGAGCCTTGTTCCCACCCTTGTGGATGGAAGGGCTGGGTGAGGTACAATTCATTGGTGGGCCCTGCGGGCCAGGTGAAAATGCCTCCACGGGCCATATTTTGCCTGCCTGTGATTAAGATGATATATAATGTTCTTAATATATACGTATAGATATGTATATATATGAACACACACACACACACACACAGTCGCATGCAACATTCTACTGTCAAGTACATAATTCAAGATGCATAGGAAAACACTGAAGTTACATATTTATTTGAACACAAGAAAAAAATCACAAAGTATAGAATCATTGCAATTACTATGGCACTCACTAATTTAAAACTGAAGCAAATTAATAGGCAGCTCATATTGGGGACACAGCTGTGTCAAATTTCTTTTGTCTTTGTGGCAATCCTTGTGGAAGGAGAATTGCAGAATGGATATGTCAAAGACTTTTCAGAAGGTAGTGTGGATTTGTGCCTTATAGGCCCTCCCTCTATACTTGTAAGTAAAGGCACAATTAAATTCAATGCCTGATCCACACAGTCGCGCCTCCTGCCATGCCACACATGGATGACAAGAGGGGCGATTGTGGGATCATGCATCAGAGCCAATTGCATCTTATTGCCCGTGTAGGGGGAGCCTGATCCTGGGCTCTCTCTGCATTTGCAAGAAGCAGGCACCCATGGCTGGGACCCGCCTCCTTGCTGAGAGGGCTCCCAATCATGGGTGCCACGTGCAGCCAGGACCCAGTATCCTGCAAGTCACAGGGCTCCTGCTCCCAGCTGTGCCTCATGCACAGCCAGGACCCAGAGCTCTATGAGGCGAAGCCAGGAACAGAGACCTATGTGGGCCTGGGGGATCATGGCAGCTGATGGGGCTCCCAGCTGCAAAGGAGACCCTGCTCCATGTGCAAATTAAAGCTTGATAGCAACCAGCTATAAAGTTAATACACATTTTCGAGGTCTAACTTTATAGCTGGTTAGAAGTTTTTATTGCATGATAGCTACTTTGCACCTGTAACATATACAGGAGGCTATAGATTAACTAAATCAAAATGTATAGCATAAGCTTTCATAACCAGGGGCTTTCTTCATTAGATTCTACAAGTCCTCTGCTTATGAAAGCTTATGCTATACATCTTTGATTTACTCTGTCTATAAAGTACAAATCCACCCTGCCTTCTGCCTAATTTGTGACTAACATGCCTAACTACATCTCAAATCCTTTATAGTCATGTTAAGCTAACTTAATTGGGTTAAAAGGGTACTGGAGAGCTCTGGTTTTGTACATGCATCTGAAAAAACACTACCATCATTACAGAGAAAGCTATTTCTTATAGTATATGACTGGGTTTTTTATGTGCTTGTTTCAAGGGTAATACAGGCTTTGTATAAGCCTAAACCAACAGAAAACAAACAGAAATGATGCTGGGGGAAATATCCAGCACACTGAATGCACCACACATGATGTAGTATACAGTAAGAAAATTTTACAAGGACTTTAACATAACATTTAGCATAAACTGTAATGGTTAAATTGTGGTATTGTGCACACAGTCATTTAGGGGGAAAAGATACAATTTAGTGATTTAGACCGCTGACCATATTTTTTATTTTACTCATGCAATCACGGTGGCGTTTTTGTTTGCTTGCTGGCATAAGCTTTCATGGATACATTAAGTATTCAAAAGCAATATTCTAGAAATCATTCCATTTTGACTTGGGCTGCTAAGTCTTGTCATGGTATAAACATGAAAGGCTTGGATCACCTTCTATTACTGTAAGAGGAAGTGCTTGAACTGAAATTGAACTTGACCCTAAAACTGTAGAATACTGATGATTCCATACCAGTCTGTAGGAGGTCTTTAGTATATAGTTCACTTAAATATATTTAGGTTTACTGATATGGATTGTGGCATATTATGTGGTATTAGGAAAATTCAGGATTTTTAACCAGTTAGTTATCCTGCTTGCAGAGACTAAGTTTCACTCTGTATTTATATTTATACCATTTATTACTGCTGTAGGATGCAAAATATAATTAAGAGGAGTGCATTGACACGAGGAACTTTAAATCAACTGTGCAGATTTCAACAGTGGTAAGACTTTCTAAAATGTATCTAAAGTTCAGTGGGGCAAAGTCTGATTTACAGGAGTTATTTAAATTCCTTTGTATTACCTGAAAGATATTTAGATATGACTGTAACCTTTTGGACATGTATCAGTTTTTAAGGACTCCATTGTGGGCACTTGTACATTATAAATCAGTAACTTCCTGAAATAGGGAGCAGGATGTTGTACATGAGGTACAGTTTTAGGGAAA
>NW_005842832.1:320946-337333 GCF_000455745.1 Alligator sinensis
TTTCAAAAATATCCAAGTGATTTACAAGCCCAAATTCTAATGATTGAAAAGTCCACCCTTAATCTTTTAGGAATTATAATAACTATTTTACTGAATAACAGTTAAGCTTACTATATTGCTAGATGTCCTGTGATATATAAAACAAGATTTATTGATATGTGTGAGTACAGGGAACAGAGGACTAATCCCTGCTAAACAAATTAGTAAGAATTTTCTTATCTTTATTAGGGAGAAATGTGGGGAGGGTAGAAGCATGCAGTTCTAGTACTTTTTTTGGAGGGGGAAGGGCAGGGCCAAACACAGGCATGGCTGAACCAGTTAGCCACTCGGGACCCGGACAGAAAAGGGGCCCAAAACTGGTAATTTTTTTGTCCGATTATCATTATTATTGTTATTGTTATCTCTGGTGGAGTGGGGCCTGATACTAAAAGTTCTCTTGGGGCCACCAGGAGTCTAGGTTTAGTTCTGGGGAAGGGAGGTGTTGGATAGGGATTATTGTAGCCTTGAAGGCAGCACAGCCTCTGGCAGCTCCAGCATCCTCATGCTTTCATTCCAGTGTGGAAATTGACTTTCTCACTTAAAACACCCCCCCCCCACACACACACACAATTTTGGACGACTAAGTTTGGGGGAAAAGGTGCATCTGATATGGGAGTAAGTATGGTGTGCTGTGTGGGGGTACTTTAATTATGCATTTTGTGTCTACAGAGATATGGGATTAGAACATTTCTTATCAAATTGATGGAGTATTCAAGACATTTGTAGCTTTGTCAGTGTCATTCTTTTTCAGTATGTCCTTATTTCAAAATATATCTAAGAAAATTCTCAAAAGGTTTTGTTTTAATATGTTTTCTGTTCATCTGGGGAATTTGGGCACTTCTTTTCAAGATTATTCAGTTATTTATAGAAATTCAAGAGAATGTTAATACATTCATAATTAGTAGCTTCACCTACTATGCCATGCTGTTGTTATAATATTCTTTGGCTGTTGAGCTGTATACACTTTGATCACTATTTTGCAAATTTGTTAGCAAATTTGGAGGATTTATTTTTCTTATAATGTAAAATTTCTTAGCCTCTTTTGTCTAAGAGCTGATCCAGCTCACGTGTAGTATTAGTTATGAATTTCAAGAGGTAAAAGCCCCCTCTACCTGGATTTAAGGTAAATATAATAAATACGGCTGTCCTGCTGCACCTTTAATAGCAAATTTTAGTTTGTTCTGTATTTCTTAGAAATCCCTCTTGATTCAAGAACATGGGCTAGTATAATGTTAAGTAAATAAGCTTCATACCTTTTATGATGTGGATGAGGGGCTTTCAGGGGGAAGGGAAAATGTATCACCATGTGTAAACTGTGGCTTCAGAAGTGTAAATTAATTGGTACTCATGTCAGAAGAGGTTATTTACATTGAGCTTGCTTCATTAGCTTTTGAGAAATTTTTGTGGCAAGTGCAAGCACACATGCAGGTCTTCATTTTACTACATTTTAAATGTAAGGGTTGTTTGAGTTACCAGTGTAACAAGGGTTGTCTTCAGGTGTTACCTGTCCCTACCTCCACCCCATTTGTTTTGCTAGTTGAAGTTAGTACCTGTGTATTTGTTAAACTGTAGCTCTCAAATACAGCTTTGTCTTTAGTCTCTTTCATTTAGGATATTCTAGCCTTATTCCACAGTGCTAAAGCAAAAGGCTCTACAGATATACCTGTCACACAGAAATTAAAAAGTGTAATGGGTGATATATTGTATTACTGCTTTCAATCAAAATAAAGGTGTAATAATAATTAAAGGAAAAATGAGACCATGAAAACCAGCATCTACTCTATATATACATGCACATACATACATATAAAATGCATACACACAATTAAATAGCTGTAGCCTATTGAATTTAATATAACAGTTCACTTAATAGTGAAAAAGCAGATAATGGGCAAGTAAGCACCACTAGAGAAATATCTTCTAAATAGTCTCAGAATAGCTTAGACAGCAGGGGGATTTCATAGAGATTTCATTGATTTCATAGACGTTAGGGCTGGAAGGGACCTCGGAAGATCATCAAGTCCAGCCCCCTGCCCCAGGGGCAGGAAGTCAGCTGGGGTCAAAGAATCCCAGCAACACAGGCATCCAAATGTTTCTTAAAAGAGTCCAGAGTAGATGCTTGCACCACTTCTGGAGGGAGCCTATTCCAGGCCTTGGGGGCTTGAACAGTAAAGAATTTTTTCCTTATGTCCAGCTAAAACTGTCTTGGAGGAGTTTGTGACTATTTGACCTTGACATCCCTTGGGGTGCACTGGTGAACAGGTGTTCCCCCAGATCCTGATGTACACCCCTTATATATTTATAGGCAGCCACTAAGTCACCCCTGAGCCTGAGCTTTTCCAGGCTGAAGAGTCCCATGGCTCTCAGCCTCTCATCATAAGACCTGTTCTCTTGCCCACTGATCATGCACGTGGCTCTCCTCTGGACTCTCTCAAGCTTTTCCACATCCTTTTTAAATTGTGCAGCCCAGAATTGGATGCAGTACTCCAGCTGGGGCCTCACCAAGGCCGAGTACAGCAGGAGAATGACATCCTGAGATTTGCTTGAGAAGCATCTATGGATGCAAGCCAGAGTTTTGTTTGCTTTACCAGCCGTGACATCACATTGGTGGCTCATGTTCATCTTGTGGTCAATCATGATCCCCAAGTCCCTTTCAGCTGTGGTGTTAGCAAGCATAGCACTGCCGAGCCTATAAGCGTGATGCGGGTTCCTTTACCGTGAGGTGGAGTGCCTTGCATTTTTCCGTATTGAATGTCATCAGGTTTTTATCCACCCATTTTCTGAGCCTGTCAAGTTTGGCCTGGATCACCAGCCTATCCCTCAGGTTTACCCCAATGTTTGGTGTCTTCAGTGAACTTTGCTACTTTTATAACGCTCTGGACTCATCCACGTCATTGTTTGAATCTTAACAGCTACTGCATACTCCTGATCCGCTCCCCTTCTGAAGAAGCTTACTCTTCAAAAAGCTCCAAATGTATGTATAGTCCATACACTATCAGAACTATGAACTTAAATTACATTAGAAATGCATGAAATTAGATCTGAGAATGGGAGAATGGGATGGGGCAGCTGGGGGATGGAGGGGGCAGGGGGTGTGGAGGCAGCAGTGGGATATGCCTGTCAAATGAATACATCCTGTAATGGAACTATAAGTCAATAATTGTTTCAGGTGTGTGGTCCAAGCCTCTGACAGGACTGGTTCCATGTTTTTTGAAGCTTTCTTTTCTTTTCCTCCTTTTTCTCAGTCTTCCTTCTGGCATATTGCCCTGCATTTTTATGAAGAGTGTCATTGCAAGAGCAATAACCAGATGTCTCAGCAGGACTGTTTTTATTATGCTACCATAGTCTATACTCTTGCTTTCTTTTACATGTTTCCCCTCATTTTGGCCTTCAACTTAATGTGCTGTCCTCCTGTGTCAGATTTTATTTAAAATGCTATTGAAAAAATCAGCAATCAGTTCACCTCCAGTTTGCTGTGGGTTCCAACCTTAAATCCAGCACTCAGAAAAGGGTGGAAAGGACTGTCAGGACTTATACCACTGCCAGGGTGTGTGGAATGTACTCTAGGGTAAATATGGCTGGGCTGTAACTATGCTGGTCATTATTATCTGAGTTAAACTTAAAACTAATCTCTGCATTCAATTAATAAAATTAGTAAAAAAAAAAAAAAAGGTATCCTCATGGTGTGTTGGGAACAGCACAGTAGATCAGTTGTTTAACAAACAGGAAGGTAGCAAAAACAGAGGTTTCAAACTTAAAAAATTACGTTAAATTACCTAAACTTAACCCACTAGTTTAATTAACATTAAATCAAGTATGTGTATTAAATCCATATTTTTCCATTAAAGAAATGAAAATAACTAGTGTATAAAGGCAGCAGCAAACTCCAGCGGTGGGGTCAATAGACAATAGATGCATTCCTTCTCTGCTGAGCCACAGTTTTGCCTCAGTATATCCAAGGTGTACATAGATCAACTGTTTAATGTATACCCAGTGGTATGTTATTGTTTACTTAGAGCATAATACTGCATGACTTTGTTTTTTCTGTTAATTATATTTTTCCCTTCTAGGAAAGTAAGTTTACTCATGCCACATCTTGCCAAACCGCATAATCTGGAAAGGAGTATTGTGGCTCCAGTTGGAAAGTACTAATTGGGCTTCAGCCATCACTGGGAAAGTTGCATCGTATTTTATTATTTTCACTGGCCAAATGCCCTTTGTTCCCACATTAACAGCCTCCCTACGGTGCCTGTAACTTTGATATTATTTTCATTTTTCTGCTAAATTTTGCCAGATGAAAGATACAAACCCTCCAATTTTGAAAGGGGTGGGGGGGAAGAATGTTTTGTTAATTCCATATTTCAAAGACAAAGCCTGTGAAAATTATAACCTATGTCTGCTGGCTAAAGCTGCATTTAGTAAACCCATCTTGCCAGCTGTTCTTATTGGCAAAAGGAAACATAATATTTTGGTATCTTTAATTTGTCCGTTTCAGAGCAGAGTTTTGCTTGTGTCATCATTTAAACCATACATGCTAACATAAGTCTGGCAAGTAACACTGCACTTTATGCTGACTCAGTTTTGGACAGTAGCACTATGATGTTGCAATAACACAATTTCAGAATATTAAATCCAACTTAAATTAATTTCCTGACTGAATTACTGCAGGTGTCCTGAAAAGTGCTGCTGAAAAAATGTTTTGTATTTTACTTAATGAAAATCCAAATGAAGACATTAAAACAAAAGTTTTAATCTTGGGGCCTGATTCTGACTTCATTTAGTTTGAGGTGCTCTGTACCCCAAATGACTGAGCCCTTACTGGCGTGCTTTTGTCCTGTTCTGGAAAGGTGCCCATATCATCCAAGGTGATCAAAAACAGCGTCAAACAGGGCAGAAAACCTTGAATTCTAAGACCTGTCAAGCTGTTATTTAACAACATTTACACAGAAAACAAGGGGAAAGACTATGTAAAATTAATCGATTCTTAGGACTAGAGTGCAGGAGTTGTATTAGGCATATACCAGTGATTCTTAACCAGGGTGCCATGGCACCCTGCTGTGCCTTGAGATCCTACAGGCTGCCATGCGTATTATCAGTTAGGTGATAAACAAGATACACCCAGAGATTTCAAATAGGAATCTACAGTATTAAACACATTCTGGCCTGTTGTGCTCTTTCCAACCTGTTTGCAACAGAAAAAAAATGCTCTATTACTTTTCTGTAGTCAAAAAATGAGTAAAAACTAAGAGCTGGCATTTTTGGAGGGGTGCCTCAAGTCTAATGATGACTGCTCCGAGTCTAAAAAAGATTGAGGATCACTATCACATCTTTCCATCACCTGGAGTTGCTGGTTAGAAACACATAAGAAGAAAGGAGCAGAGAAACACTGGGGAAAAGCCAATAAGCAATATGAACGAGTTTGGAAAGAAATGATGCAATGCAGTTAAGGACAAACAACAAGAGCTTTTACTATACGATAGGATCCTACTCACAGACTGGAGGCCAAAGAAGAAGAGAGGGCTCATGGGGTGATCACATACCATTTCTGTGATGCAGCCATGAAAAAGGCTAATGGAAATCAAAGGTGTATTAGGGTATACCAAGCTGAGGAAGAGAAATATTTGTTCTTTTATTCGTGGCTTTGGGAGGACACAATTTAGAATGTTTCGTTTAGTTTTAATCACTTAGGTTCATAAAAGATTAATTTAAATTGGAACAGGAACAAAGAAAAGGCTTCTGGGATGGTTAGGGGCATGGGGACAGTATCATATGAGAGGAGGTTAAAAGAGCTTGGATTCCCTTAGCCAAACAAAGGTTAAGAGGGGATGTGATGACGCTTTGCAAATACATGTGCAGGGTGAATATCAGGGAAGGAAAGGAGTTTGTTAAGTTAAAGAACCACATCATTGCAAGATCAAATAGATACAAACAGTCATGTCATGTTGTCTGTAAATCAGAAGGAGGTTTATAGTAATCAGAAGTGAAGTTTCAAAATTGCCTTCTGAAAAAACATTAGTGAGGGTAAGGAACCTGAACTGCTTCAAGATAGAACTCAGTGAATCTATGTACTATCGGATAAATGTGTCTTTAGACAAGCAATTAGAGCATGTGGTACATGGACCTGAGCATTTAGTATCCCCATGAAGGGGCTGAAATGATGTTGTCTCTGATGGGAGATGTCTTGTAATGGAGGAGAAGCCATGATCTGGGACTTTTGATAGTTCTCTGCAGGAGCCAGAAAGAAATTCCCCTCGCCTCTCGGTGTATTATTTGGTTTCTGTTTCATAGATTTCATAGACATTAGGGCTGGAAGGGACCTTGGAAGATCATCGAGTCCAGCCTCCTGCCCCAGGGGCAGGAAGCCAGCTGGGGTCATAGGATCCCGGTAAAATAAACATCCAAATTTCTCTTGAAGACATTCAAAGTGGGTGCTTGAACCTCCTCCGATGGCAGGCTATTCCAGACCTTGGGGGCTCGGACAGTAAAGAAGTTCTTCCTTATGTCCAGCCTGAAATGGTCCTGGATGAGTTTATAACTGTTCGACCTTGTCATCACTTGGGGCTCTCTGGTGAGCAAACATTCCCCCAGATCCTGGTGAACACCCCTTATAAACTTGTAGGTGGCCACCAGATCGCCCCAAGCCTGCGCTTTTCTGGGCTGAAGAGTCCCATGGCTCTCAGCCTCTCATCATAAGGTGTGTTTTCCTAACCTCTGATCATGCGCGTAGCTCTTCTCTGGACTCTTTCAAGCTTCTCCACATCCTTTTTCATCCACGCCCTTCCTTCGCTAGAGGTGTATAGAAATTTCCCAGTTGCTGGACAGGAGGGTCTGGCTCATGTGCTCAGAGTCAAACCAGTGGCTGGATTTGGGGCAGAACCTGGTCAGATTGGCAAAGATTGGAGCATAGGTTGTTTTGCCATTCTCCATGATATGGGGCATGGTCCTCTTCCTGGGGTCATCTGAGCATATTTTTACTTAACAGATTCCATGCCATTGCTGTGGCAAGGCATTGGTGAGGGAATCATCCTATTTTCTGGGAGATGAGATATGTCCAAGGTCAGTCTCTGGTTGCCAACCTTCAGTTTTAATAAAATACAAGTCTTCCAAGGAGAGAAGGGAAAACCTGGATTAGTGGCTTGCAGCATTTAAAAAAAGCCTCATTTCCACTTTGAACTTAGTTTTCTGCCACTAGATGTGAAGAGAGCAAAAGGGGAAGGACCACAGAGTGTGTTGGAGTTGAACATGTCTGGAACTACAACTGCTTAGGAGCGGGACCATGCACTGGCTGAGCATTGGCCATAGTCAGGAGTGGTATGCTTCACTTCTCTGCTTTGGTACTGGGTTGTTTTTTGAAATCATTAAAGTCTATCTCCATTCAGGTGACCTGAAGCCTAACTGGTGACTACAAGGAACAGTGAATTCTTCAGCTGATCAGAGGATATTTTATTCAGGCCAGAATGTGTAGTCTTTCCAGGTGAGCTCAGTACCAAAGGCTTAAGGAAAAAAAATCTTGAATGTGTAGGGTTTATTTTCAAATCTCTTGCAGCTTTTAAGAATTGCCTCCTTCTTGAGGTAGGAAGGTAAATTTGATCAGAATAAGATTAGGTTTCAAGACTGCTTCCCTTTTAGTGCTTCATGACCTCTTTTACCAAGAAGAGCACTGAGTATGAGGGAATTCTTTCTTTTTGAGAAATCTTGAATTGACTTTGCATTATCTTGAAGCAAACCCTAAAATGTTCTCAAGAACCCACTCAGGTTTGAGTGTTGGTGACTCCCATGCACTTTTCAGGACAGGAGTCCCAAACAGCTGATGCCTTACCACCCATATAATTTAGGATGCATTGGCAACCAGCCATAAAGCTCTTACACATATTTTATGTAATAACTTTGTAGCTTATTCCCTGTTTTATTGCACCATTAATTGCATGACCACCTGGCTGGGTTACTACTTAAGATGCGATTAACTGGTCAATCACATCTTAAGTGTACAGTCTGCCAGAGGCCTAATTTCCATTTACCAAGATGCATCTTTTCAATTATAGCATTTTGCAGAAAGAACAAGGGCAGGAGTTTCTGCCACTTCCCTTTGTTGATTCTGTTAACTATTTTGTTTGTAGTTCATGAGCCAGGAAAAAATCCAGTGCACTGTTCCAGAGTTGTTGCTTCCTTAAGCCTTTAATTTACCTGTGCTGGGTAATAGAGAAGTAGTAAGTTCACTTCCCTTTGTTGCTGCATACAAGTGGAGTGGCCAGGAATGAGTACAACAGTGATGTCAGTGACAACTGGGAGTGCAGTGCAGTGCAGTGGTGAAGCTGAAGTAGGTGGCCTGGGAGGGTAGTTTGCTCAGTACCTGATGAATTATATGTTGGGTCCATTTGTCAAGAATCTCGTTAACCAAATGCTGCCAGGTTTATTCACATTTAAATACAGGTTTATCCAAAACTGCCTCATAATTTCCATAAAATTGTGTCAGCCTGAACAAATATCACTACTGGACTGATAGCCTATCTGGCACATTATTTCAGGCTAGACCCACCTATGCTTTTCTCCCCAGTGTGATCTCTGGAACTGACGCACATTCTTTGTAGGCTTCCATTCACTCTTATTCCTATGACCATAAGTCCTTTCTGAAATGGAAATTGTTCATTATAATATTTATAAATAACCATAACTGATCATTTCCAAATACAAGTGCAGTATTTTTAAAGTGTTTCTGTACAAACCAGAACTTCAGCAAATATTGTCATTACAAAAAAACAACTTGAGCATATTTTCATTTCAGTTCCTGGGGAACTGCATCCTGATCCTGTAAATAATGTCTATCATGAACATGCCACCCTGAACTCAGGCCTGAGGAGAGAGGGATGGAAGAAAACCTTCACTTGCTCTACTGTACTAAGCAGAGGCCTGAAAGGCTTAGACGCAGTAGCATAACTAGCAGTGGGGGCACAGCCTCCAGGCACCAAGTTAAAGAGGGCACCAGCAATGGAATAGAGGAAGCACTTGGAGTCAGCTGCAGGGAGGCGTGATGCCAAATTCAGTGTTGCAATGCCTCAGTGGCAACTGGATTCAGTGGTGGCTGTGCGGAGGCTCTGAGGGTGATCCTCTATTAACCCCCTGACTGCTGGTCATGCCACCACACCAGCAGTATTTCCAAGGAGGGTGGGAGAGTGGCTGCAGCACTTGAGGTTAACAAGGAGACAGAGCTACTGGAGTTTGTGCCAAGTCTGCTTAGATGCCTTTGTCAAGTTTATGAATATTTAAATTTGCCTTATGACCCAAGTTCTAGGAACTTTTGAAAACATCTGTTATTTACAATATATCTTGATAAATTGTAACTGCTAGCAAAACAAGAAAGTAGCTTTTCTCCACTCACTTATATTAAATAAAGCTTTCAGATAAAATTGGAAAGCTTTATACTACTAGGATGCTAGTTTCCTGCTGTGCACAATTTGTTCATCTTGCTAGAACAGGTGGGTTGAAGACAATTTTACTTTCCTAAATTGGGATAAGAAGTAAAAAGCTTGGAAGTTTATGTGGGCCAAAATTTTTTAGAAGATTGAATCAATAAAAAATTTAATTTAGATAATTTTTAGTGCTTTGTTTTGGATGATTTATTTTTAAAATCACACTGGAATCAGATTTAATTTCAATACAGATTTAATTATGATATAAAATTAACCAATATTTTTCTGTTAGAAAATGGCAAAAAATCTCAATAGCATTTCTTCTACATTTTGAGTTGAAAAGTGCAGCAAAACCAACTGTTTCCCACAAACAGGCATTCCACAATGAAAAACCTTCTGTTAAAAAATCTTTACCAGCTTTCCTGGCCACTGTACACTAAAACACAAATTTTAGACTCATGGGAAATGCATAATCTGAACAAGTATTATCAAATGGTAAAGTTAGCTGGAACTTGAACAGCATGTAGATAAATGCTGTATTTTCTCACATATAACACACCTCCAAATAAAACATGGGTCTTGTTTTTGGAAGCAGAATGTAGAAAAAAAGATTTGTTAAGAGTCCTGGCAAACTGTGGACAAAGTAAATCCTCCTGGAAACGTATATTGTCCAGAACACGTGGTATCAGGAACTTCCCGGGGTGATAAACTGTCTGCTGCGATGCCACACTTCCTGGACACATTATGTTCAGGAGGGCTTACAATATATCACACAAGGTTAGGCACCAGACCCTTGCAAAGAACAGTCACAAGACTATTACTTCTTTGCTCTAAGTAGTTCTTTATATAAGTTCCTGTAAATAAAGTGCTGTTTCCAAATCACAAATCTCATCAAGATACTACCAACAGCTCACTTGCTGCTTTGTGCACAACCTACAGTGCTCAGCCAATAGCTACAGCACTGTGAGGGTTAAAGTGAGGGCTAACACAGGACTCTGCCACTTCAATTTTCTAAGCATACAAGCCGCAGCTGTCTTGGCAGCTGCACAATGTGCACAGTGTCTCCAGGAGTACTTCTTTTCCAGTGAAGAAAACAGTTTCCCTGGTTCAAACATGCATCCCTAATTAGGGGAAGGGTCAGTTTGGGGAGAAAGGTGTGCGTTTTATGTGAGAAAACAGAGTATCTAACCAGTCTCTAGATGACTAGGAAACCTTTCTGTGTATTGTTGTCCAAGGTGGAAGAGAGATAAAAAAATATATACAAACAAACAAAAGGAAAGGAGCAGACTTTTTTTTGTTTTATCATGATCACACTTATGTTTGGTCATAGTACATGGCTAGTCAAACCACTTCCCTTCAGCTAATCCACAAATTACTTCTAACACAGTGGGTTTGTCTAAGCAACTTTTGTTCATGGGCAGGACTGCTATAAGACTTTGCTGTGTGTTAAAAAGGAAACAAGCAAGCATGCTTACCTAGAATTTGGTTTTCTGCATTCTAGCTCCTCAGTTGGGTTCCACAAAATCAGTTCCAAATTAGTTGATTTGGAGGCAAATGAAACCATCATGGACAAATCACAAAGGGCTTTTCTGCATTAGAAAATTAGCACACAAGTAAAGGAGGGTTTAATTTACAGCACACTACCTACCCTACACCAACTCTGTCTGTGGAGACTCTTAGTGTATGTGCTAAGTGCAAAATAGCTTACTCCATCAGACAGTCCTTAAAAATTATATCCTATCTATCAGTAGTGTTAGAGTAACGTTGTAGTTGTGATGGTCTAGGAAATACATAAGAAACTGGGATTTTTGTGGGTGATATCTTTTATTGGACCAACTTCATGGCTGGGATAGACTTAGACTAGCTTTCCCATGCAATACACTTTTCTTCACCATGCAGTTGGTCCAGTAAAAGATATCACCCACAAAAATCCTTGCTTATCCTATCCATCAATTTTGTAGGAGGAAAAAGTAGCCTAAGAGTGTTTTTTTTAGGTTTTTCACTTTGTAAAGAGACATGAGTCATGAATCTCATCTCTAAATGATTTGTTCTGTTAACCACTGGAGCTCCGCTGAGTATAATTTAAAAGCTGCTTGACCACATAGTCTAAATAGGCCTTTTCTGTAGAATTCAGAAGAATAGAATTGTTCTGATTCTATTCAACTTCAGTTCATAATTCTTACAAAGTTTAAGAGTACCAGCCAGATCAGTGAAGACTTTTGCTTGTAGCACTAGATAATCTCAACAAATGATGTTGTTTTTAAACATAATTGTTAATGACACCAGTAGAGAAGGCATATATGTCATTAAGGGCCTTGTTACATATTGGACTGTGAGCTGCTCAAATGGTGATGGTGTTAGTGCTAGCTCAAGTT
Organism: Alligator sinensis; assembly: GCF_000455745.1. Taxonomy (NCBI): domain Eukaryota; kingdom Metazoa; phylum Chordata; order Crocodylia; family Alligatoridae; genus Alligator; species Alligator sinensis. The sequence goes on from NW_005842832.1 coordinate 332,768, forward strand.
TGGAGCAGCCCATGTTCAAGCCAGCAAGGGCCTGGAGATAAGAAAGATAAGAAATCCCTCCCCGCTTCCCATTCCAAACTTCTCGCTGCCTCGCCTACCCCACCCCCGGGCTTCCCCAGTTATCCCTCCCTTTCCCCCCTGCTTACCTGTGGCTGCCTGTGCTGTCTTTTCAGGGGGAGCAAGCAGAAAGGGTTAACCTGCCTGGCTGGCCTCCACCGCTCCTGGGATGATCCCCCTTCTCAAGGGATGACAGTAGTGCAGAAATGAGCAACTGCTTCCACTAGCTGGGAGAAGGTGAAAAGGACTGAAGAAATTAGGGGAATTTACTCTTAAGCTTGCATTTCCTGATATGTAAGGCTGGCACTAATGACCACAAAACAAGACCAGCATGGTCAGAGGCAGTTTCAACACCCTGATAATGCTCCTATCTTGTTATGTAGGAGACCTGTTTTGCTGGTCCAACTGGAGGTCTGTGGGCCACGTACAGCCTGCAAGGAGCCATTTCTTGCTATTATCTCTGCTTAGGAGAACTGATACAGCTACTTCTTGCTATTATTTCTGATCAAGATAAGTGCTCCTACTGCTGGAATTCTCTGGCCCCCTTGGGGCTAAGTGGATTGTCTCAGTTGAGTCAGTCACTATGCAGCAGTGATCACAGAACAACATTATTTTAAGAGGGGGCAAGGGGAAGAAAGAGGCCTTGGCATTACTGTTTTGAGGATCTGAGAGGCTACAAATGCCAGGCATTGTGAGCATTATACAGAATGCCATAATTTATTGGGGTTTAGAACCAAATACAGAATCTCCTGTTGAAGGTGAGGTGAATCAAACACCCCCAAAAAGTAGGTGAGAAACTGGAAGCCAAAACCATCTAAAAGTTAAATAAATCAGGGATGCCTGGCAGCTTGCTAAGATTTCTGTGCATTTTCATCTGTTACTTATTATGTTCTGGTTTTCATTAACTTCATTTTTTTCCCTGCGCAATATTACTGTGTCCAAATTATTAGAGTTGCATTACTCATTTTAAACATAGTTAATGAAATGACTAAAAGAGACCATTACTATATTATTCTGGAAAATCTCATAGCCCTTTACATAAGAAAGGGGAATAAAATCCATTTTCATTCACCTTTTTTTATATGATGACAACCACAGTTATGCATTATAATTAGAGAATTACAATTTTGCTAGTGATGTTTAAGATTGAGAGTAGGTTTTAAAATTCACCATGGATGATCATTTCATTAACAAAGCTGAGTGTAAGTGATTTTTCTTCTAAACTTTGTCCTAGCATGTTGTATTCTCAGACTTGGCTGTTTGATAAAGATGAGAAGATAAGAATTTTACAGGCAGGTATATCACAGCAGGCTAACTGATTCAACATTAAATTGCTTTATACTGATTAAAAAAAAATAACAACTAATTTTGAAACAGTTCTGGAGGCTGACTATAACGATTATTAAGCACAAGTTTTATATATGCAGAAAAAATTGCTTTTGCATGAATTCACTCTTAAAATGTTAATATATGCATAAGAAAATTGTGTTCCTTAATCTCTGAAGAAACACTTATCACTAAGAACCTCTTAATTCTTTTCCTGTGCTTGATTTATTAGCTTATGAAATTATGTTAATAATTTGCATGTTAATGGTTTTTGGGCTCAAATGACCTGATTTTAATAATGAAGTAATTTATGCAATAAATGTAATCAGCATCTATGAATCTCACTTAAAAGAACATATTGGTGATTACCCATGCTAAAAACAAGCAACTGTCAGCATGGTGCAATGTATATATTACAGCAGAAAACTGGGACACATTCAGATCACTGCACCTACTAGCTGTTGGTTGAGTCCCATTCCAGCAGCCACATGTTGGGGGCTGGGACGGTGCAGGTGCTAAGGTGCACAGTTGACAGCCCACAGGTTACAAGTTTGAGGACATGGCAGAAGTGCTCATGGCACAGCCTTGTCGGATTCCAATGAATTTGCTAAATACCTTGTCAAAAAGGAAATGAAAAAGGAAGGAAGGAGAATGTGTTTACACATCTTTGCTAGCAAAGTTAAATAGTGACAGACTTCCTCAGTAGTCTCCTTGCAAGGGGAAAACTCTGATAGGTGGGGCAAAACAGATAGAAACTAAAGTATAATAGAACCACAAGAGCTGCTGGGTAAGTAACGGACTTCTTGAGAGTTTGGAAACCGAACAAAGACTGTGAGAGAGACTAAAAGGAAAATCACCCCAACTTTTTAAAAGCAAAACTTGAACAAGCTATCACCCCAGGACATATGGGAAGCATGACACAGCTTGCCCTGTGCACTCTGTTTCCCTTACACTATTTGCTGTGCCCTTCAACCAGACAAAGAAAAAATTAACACTGAACTCTGAGTCTAAACAACGCTGCTTTTCTTGCAGTAATGGGAACTTGTGTTTTGATAGCCTGTTGAACACTGACTTGCACTTAGGTATTAAGGGAAAAAAATGTTGTTAGCTGCCAACAATGATCTAATTATTTAAACACTCAGACAGAAGCTGAAGGGAGGTCACTTTGGACCTGATCCCAAGTGTACTGCAGTAAATGGAAAGGCTGCTATTGATTTCAGGGGGGCTTGAATCATCCACTCCCCTCACTCCCTCGTATACAAAATGCCCCACAAAGAACAAAATAAGAAAGCCAAGTTTTGTAATTAACATATCACATACAGTGTCTCAAGCATTACATATGAAATGCTGGCTCCAGACAGCCGCTTCCAGGATATCTTTTACTTTAAAAAATAAACAAAAGTAACAAATATTCCATGATGTGGTAACTGGCCTTCGTTTCAGAATTCAGAATTGTTTTCTTCCTCACTTGGTAGATGTGGTCTTTCATCTGGTTTTCACGCTACTCTAAATTGTAAGGGGAAATCAACCACAGGGTCCAGACCTCCTAGAATCTTTTATTGTTTCTCCCAGCTGGCAAATGATCCCATATACACCAAATACTGCTTAAGCCCAGCCTCTCCTGTAGTATTATGAAGAGGTTCCTGTCACAAATGCAGTTGTGTTTGACCTTCAAAGTGCCCTTATTTTCATAGAAAGGATCTGCTAGAACACCCATAAGGTTCTTGACATAGGAGGCAGGCTTGTGTAGAGCCCTGTTACAATTCACAAGTTGGAAAAGTGACAAGGAGCCTGTCCTCATTTGCCTTACACACAGCCTAGGCACAGTAGCATCACAAAGTCTGTTATGCATGCTGGTGTTGGCTTTTCAGAAGAGCCCTAAGACTGGTTCTGTCAGGCAGCAAAATCTGCAGTCACAAGGGACTCCAATCTGGGGAGGAATTTTCATTGTAGAAGAGAGAGAAGACAAAATTTTGTCACACCTTGGACATCTTAGGCCTTTAGAAATGAGTGTGAACATGCTGAAATAACCTCCACACCTGATACCTAGACCCAAAGGGCTACAGCTGGTCAGACATCTAGGGCACGTCCACACATGCAAGCACGTGCACTTGCAGCAGCTCAAATAGAAGCGGTGCAAATTTGAGCCAGGGCTTTTTGCCTCAGTGCACATGGTCAGACATGCACTTTGTTGTGGAGCAAATTGTGCCACTTGGGGCAAAATAACCCTGCCTGGCTCCTCCTGAATCTGTAGCCAGGGGGACCTAGAGCCCAGGGCCAGCAGCTATGCTGTCCCCAGCAGTATAAAAAGTTGCTCTGTCCTGGCCCCATCAGTACAAAAAGCTGCCCTGGCAAGTAGCTCAGGGCTACTCACTCTCAGGAGCTTCTGGGGCCCAGACAATTGGTACCTGGGGACACTACCTCTTATGCCAGCTGGACTGCTGAAGCAGCCCTAAGAGTTTCCTGCACCCTCTACCCACTGCAGCAGTCTGACAGTGGGGGCTGCTGCCTGGCTGTGACCTGCTGCAGCAGGGTTGGCCTCTGTGTGGCACTACTGCCATGTGTGTCCCCTGCCCGGCCAGCTGGGCAGCTATTGCCCAGAAAATGTTCCTGGTATGGTGACCTGCTTTGAACTGTCAAAGCATGTCCTCCTGGCCCCAACTGGCCAGGAGGTTAGCCACCTCCAGCTGGATCCAAGGTGCCAGCTCTGAGCAGGCAGGGTCCTGCCACTGGCCTCCCTAGCAGGAACTCTACTTGAAACCTGAAAAATCCCTGATAAAAAAATCCCTAAGTCACTCTGAAAAGTACCCTAAAATCCATGTTCCTCCACAATTAAAACAAAAAACTAGAGTGAGAAAGAGACAGAGAGACAGAGATCAGTCAGGCACTGTTTTATTGATATATCTACAGTGTTAAAGCAATTTGGAAGACTACCAGTGTCTCTATCATAATCATAAAGTGAATTCTAAAGACCTGTTTCATTAATTCATATGTTTTGTTGCCCCCCTCAGGGCCTACAGTCCCCCAACGGGGGCCACAGCCCCCCACAGGGGCTACACCCCCCCTGCAGGGCCCACATGCCCTGCCCCACCCCTGTTTGCTCCCCCAGCCCCCTGGATTGCTGCCCCACCTGCAAGCAACCCCCGCCAGCTCCTGCAGGCCCCCCAGTGGCTGCCCCCACAA
>NW_005842832.1:337484-339015 GCF_000455745.1 Alligator sinensis
CCTGGGATGCTGGGGTGTGGGGGGGCAGAGTTGGGAAGGGATCGGGGGGCTCAGGGGGCAGGCAGGGGGTGAGGCCAGGCTGGGAAGAGATCAGGGGGCTGGGGGAGCAGGCAGGGCCAGTGGGGGTCCTCCCCGTGGTCCCCTGCCCCCTCCTCCAGCCGCCTGGCCCCTTACTTACTGGCAGTGGAGCCTGGATCCAGGTCCCTGGTGCTAGCACACGGCCTGCCCTGCACAAGCAGGCAGCCCGCTTCAGCACCAGGGCGAGAGCTAAAGGCCAGGCTGGGAAGAGATCAGGGGGCTGGGGGAGCAGGCAGGGCCAGTGGGGGTCCTCCCCGTGGTCCCCTGCCCCCTCCTCCAGCCGCCTGGCCCCTTACTTACTGGCAGTGGAGCCTGGATCCAGGTCCCTGGTGCTAGCACACGGCCTGCCCTGCACAAGCAGGCAGCCCGCTTCAGCACCAGGGCGAGAGCTAACCACAGAGACGCTCTGGCAGCCAGAGCATCTCTATGGAGGACCCAGCCTCCAGTTGCCTCAGGACACGGTCCCAGACTGTCCCTGCCCCGCTTTTTTTCCTCTGCGGGGTTTTTTGCCCCCTGGATATCCAGGGGTCTAGTTTTGCCCCCGAACAGTTTGAGATGCTGCAAGAGGCACGTGCGGGCTCATCTGGACGCGCCCCTAGAGTTTTCCCAGGGTGAAACCCCCTGGAAAATTGCTGGGTAAAATAAAAGAGTGTTCTCCATCTTCTCTGTATGTCCCCTGCCTGGACTTTCCCTGGGGCCACTTTACCCCTGTCATGATCAGGCAGACAACTAGACAAATGTGAGGAGAAGCAGGGGGGCAACATATAATTTTAATAGGGGGCTGGAAATTTTTAGAGGCCAGGTACACATTTTCTGGCATGTTAGAAAACTTCTGGGGTATTTATGGGAAACACATATAATGCTCAAAAGGTAATGCTCAAAAGGGTGTTCATTTACAATTCTGACTAGAATAAGTCACCAGGGACAAATTCGGTTACACGCGCCACAAACCAAAGCCACAGAACCTCATTGGTGGTGCATGTTTCCCATCAGCCCCCACACACAAACATCCAGATAGCCAGCATCAGCACTTAAAACATAAACAAACAGAAAACCCTGGCAAGTTCTCTCCTTGACAGTGGGAAACTTGGATTCCCTTGCTCATTCTCCGGCCCCTTTCCTGTTATGAAGTCAGGCCACTGACAGCAAGTCTTAGGATCTTAAAGAATGAGATTTGAGGCCCAATACAAAGTATTAACATCAATATATTAGATTAAAATTTGTAGCAAGCTAGAATTAATATTACCAAAACAACCACCACAAAAGCCAAAAACCTCTCCTTGAGCAGAAAAACTGCTTAGCAGAAGACCAGTGTAAGGACTGCTGTCTGCTTACTTGTATTAACACAGAAACACACACACAACTTATTTTAGATGACCTCAAACTATCAAGTTGTGTATTAGGAAGCTAAAATAATTATATGCTGTTGTTACTGTCACTTTCCTCCTTTTTC
>NW_005842832.1:339046-339782 GCF_000455745.1 Alligator sinensis
GAGTCACTATTATGACTTCTTCTCACCCTTCATATCTTGCCTTAAATTATATTGTAAACCCATCTGGGACACAGGTTCTGACTAAGACTCTTGGCAGTTACTAAAATGTGATTAATAATGTTTATTATTATTTCCTTATGTTCCCATCTCCTATTTGTTCTAGTCAAAATCAACACAGGGCCAGAATGGATATGATAAGCACACAGGAGGTCGCTTCATAAGACTGTGACCAAATTAGCAGTTCTAACATTCAGGAACACCGGATAACTTAAAATTTACAGCTTAAAGTTTTTAATTTGAGTGTTTAAGCAATTCTTGTAATTGGAATTTAAGCAGGCCACCATAGTAGACCTGAACATTAGGTCAAAACTGTGAAATTAGAAGTGAAAACCCCTGTTGTGACTTAAAAGGACTTTTAAGAAGAAAAAAAAGCCCCCTTCTGCCCTAGGCAGCCACCATCTACTACGTTGCAACACTGATTATTTTCACTTTCCCTGTCTCTCATAATTCTATTTAGAAAATTCTGCTCTAATGCACCTGTTTTTTGAGACCTAGGAAAGGTCAGCCACTTTGCTTTTCACACACATCAATTGTCCTATGCTTTCCTCACCGTCTCTCTCCTATCCCTTTTTAATCTTATTTCTGTCACTATCTTTACTGTTCTTTCATGGCCATCAACTTTCCTCCTCCTTCTGTGAACTACCCCTAACAGATTCTTTCACTTTCTCTCTTTCCC
>NW_005842832.1:339813-341441 GCF_000455745.1 Alligator sinensis
CAGAGCAGCTTCAGTATGAGCCCCTCATCAAAATCTTTTCTCTAGGTTTTGGGGGGTTTTTTGGATAGTCTGGAGCAATGGTGAGAGGAATCACCATTCCAGTCCTTCCATCATCTGCACTATACATATCTACCTGTAGGTTTCTCTCTGTGATGTGACCTTGATCATTCTAACACAGAACAGCTAAAAACATCTGTTTTCTTAAAATTCAGGAAATAAACAATCATAGAAAAAATCAGCATGGCCACTGTGCAGCCAGAGGAATATACTGGTATATACATCTGATATGAATATTATTCAGGTCAGAGTAGAGAACAATGGATATTTGCCCTACTTCCATATTCTACCTATTTATAGTTAAAAAAGTGCCAGATTGGCTTGGCCTGTCTAAATATACCTGGGAGCAGATGGAGATTGTTCTTTCCTGATAACCCTTTTGACTACCATGCAAAAACCATTCACAATCCCAGTATTTGAATTCCAGGTATGTTAAAGCAACTGGGATACACTGGTGATCTCCTCCCCTCCAACCAACTGTGCTGAGTCAGAGCAGGCTGAAAAAAAGGGGGTGGAGCACCTGTTCATTGCATTCTCCCCTAAGAAGCATGGAGAAAGAAAAGCAGCAGTCTGGCTCCTCCCTTACCCACAGTGTGGTTTCTGAAAGCAACAATACAGTCCACTGTGTGCTAATCAGACAAAGGTCCATCAGCTTGGTGCCTCACTCTTCATAAAATTATAGAATTGGAGAGAAACAGGGCTGGGAGGGACCTTTAGAGATCATCTTGTCCAACCCCCTGCCTGAGGCAGGATCATCCCTAACCAAACCATCCTATACAAATTCATTGCCTAACCTCTTAGCAAAACTACACACTCCAGCCTGACGCAACACACCTACTTGGTAAAGCAGGAGGACCATGGCAGTCAGTGTCCTGAGAGATCACTGTCATCAAAATTAGCACCCTTTGGAGCAGAACCTCCACTGAAGCCGGTGAAGGAATGTCCTATGGAAGCCAGTCATTAGACCTGTGCAAAGTGGCTAGTATTCACTTCGAATTCAGCCAATTCGGGGGATAGGGATTCGATTTGGTGATTCAAATCACTATCCCGAATCAATTCAGCCAAATCTGATTTGGAGATTTGGCTGCTGCTGAATCTCTGAACAACCCAGGCCCATCCCCTGCCCCTCTCCCAGCCCCAGTAATGGCTGCCCCATCCGCCCCAGCTCCCGGTACTTTGAAAAAAAAGCCCTGACTCACCAGGTGCTGCCAGGTGCGTGGGGGGGGGGTGATCTCTGCTACTCCACGCTGCATGGGGGGGCTCTGCAACAAGCCCCCCAACCCCCCCACCATGGCTGCCTTGCCTGCCCCAGCTCTGGCCCCTTAAGGAAACTCCCCCCACCAGGCTCACCAGCTCCTGCCTGACAGGGGGCAATCCCCGCTGCCCTCCACTGCCCTGTGCCATGTGGGGGGCTCTTCCACAAGCCCTCCAAAGCTCCGAGGTTGCTGCAGGAGCTGGTGAGCCCGGAGGGGTTGGTGTTTTTTTTCTTAAAGGGCTGGAGCTGGGGTGGGTGGGGCAGCCATGGGGGGGGCTAGAGGAGTGGGGGGGCTGGGGGTCTTTTGCAGGGCCCC